>NC_142602.1:41903097-42206597 GCF_041222555.1 Hakea prostrata | reverse complement strand
AAGTGATTTTTGCGTGCGGGTCCCAGTGATAGACAAAAACCTAACGTTCGGACTCTTCGAGGTCGATCGAAGAAACATCGGAGAAATCGAGCAAATCCAACGAAAAACTCTCTGAGTTGTGTTCCGATTGATGAGATCTTCGAAAAACATAATACGGTCCGAGAGACGGTATAAGTAAATGACGTGGAAGAATATTATCGGGTGCGATCATACCAGCACTAATGCACCGGATCCCATCAGAACTCCGAAGTTAAGCGTGCTTGGGCGAGAGTAGTACTAGGATGGGTGACCTCCTGGGAAGTCCTCGTGTTGCACCCCTTTTTCAATGCCGTCGGTATTTTTATTTAATTTTTGGCCATTTTAGTTTTTTTTTTTTTTTTTTTTTTTTTTTTGGGGGGGGGGTATTGTTTGGTCTCCCATATTATTTATAAAGTGATTTTTGCGTGCGGGTCCCAGTGATAGACAAAAACCTAACGTTCGGACTCTTCGAGGTCGATCGAAGAAACATCGGAGAAATCGAGCAAATCCAACGAAAAACTCTCTGAGTTGTGTTCCGATTGATGAGATCTTCGAAAAACATAATACGGTCCGAGAGACGGTATAAGTAAATGACGTGGAAGAATATTATCGGGTGCGATCATACCGGCACTAATGCACCGGATCCCATCAGAACTCCGAAGTTAAGCGTGCTTGGGCGAGAGTAGTACTAGGATGGGTGACCTCTGGGAAGTCCTCGTGTTGCACCCCTTTTTCAATGCCGTCGGTATTTTTATTTAATTTTTGGCCATTAGTTTTTTTTTTTTTTTTTTTTTTTTTTTTTTTGGGGGGGGGGGGTATTGTTTGGTCTCCCATATTATTTATAAAGTGATTTTTGCGTGCGGGTCCCAGTGATAGACAAAAACCTAACGTTCGGACTCTTCGAGGTCGATCGAAGAAACATCGGAGAAATCGAGCAAATCCAACGAAAAACTCTCTGAGTTGTGTTCCGATTGATGAGATCTTCGAAAAACATAATACGGTCCGAGAGACGGTATAAGTAAATGACGTGGAAGAATATTATCGGGTGCGATCATACCGGCACTAATGCACCGGATCCCATCAGAACTCCGAAGTTAAGCGTGCTTGGGCGAGAGTAGTACTAGGATGGGTGACCTCCTGGGAAGTCCTCGTGTTGCACCCCTTTTTCAATGCCGTCGGTATTTTTATTTAATTTTTGGCCATTTTAGTTTTTTTTTTTTTTTTTTTTTGGGGGGGGGGGGGTATTGTTTGGTCTCCCATATTATTTATAAAGTGATTTTTGCGTGCGGGTCCCACTGATAGACAAAAACCTAACGTTCGGACTCTTCGAGGTCGATCGAAGAAACATCGGAGAAATCGAGCAAATCCAACGAAAAACTCTCTGAGTTGTGTTCCGATTGATGAGATCTTCGAAAAACATAATACGGTCCGAGAGACGGTATAAGTAAATGACGTGGAAGAATATTATCGGGTGCGATCATACCAGCACTAATGCACCGGATCCCATCAGAACTCCGAAGTTAAGCGTGCTTGGGCGAGAGTAGTACTAGGATGGGTGACCTTCTGGGAAGTCCTCGTGTTGCACCCCTTTTTCAATGCCGTCGGTATTTTTATTTAATTTTTGGCCATTTTAGTTTTTTTTTTTTTTTTTTTTGGGGGGGGGGGGGGGGTATTGTTTGGTCTCCCATATTATTTATAAAGTGATTTTTGCGTGCGGGTCCCACTGATAGACAAAAACCTAACGTTCGGACTCTTCGGGGGGGGGGAAAAAAACCCGGGGGAACTCTTCGAGGGGGACAAAAAAAAAAAAAAAAAAGAGCAAATCCAACGAAAAACTCTCTGAGTTGTGTTCCGATTGATGAGATCTTCGAAAAACATAATACGGTCCGAGAGACGGTATAAGTAAATGACGTGGAAGAATATTATTTGGTGCGATCATACCAGCACTAATGCACCGGATCCCATCAGAACTCCGAAGTTAAGCGTGCTTGGGCTAGAGTAGTACTAGGATGGGTTACCTCCTGGGAAGTCCTCGTGTTGCACCCCTTTTTCAATGCCGTCGGTATTTTTATTTAATTTTTGGCCATTTTAGGGTTTTTTTTTTTTCGGGGCGGGGGGTATTGTGACACCCAGCCCAAATCTAGCCCGGAAACCCGATATGTTTTGGGTGAAGTCTGGTTGTGTTTAATGTTGACTTTGAAGTTTGACCGTGATTTCAGTTTTACTATCTTTGAAAATCTTAGGAAGATGTCTTTGTGGGCCATCTTAGTAGAAGATATGGTGTTTGACCCAAAACCCATGGATATTAATGATGGTGTTTCTTTATGGAAACCTTACTTGATTTGGTGTTGAACTATTTATTTGTGAAGAAGAACTTGGTTGGTGGACCTAAAGCTTAGTTGGACCTGGTTTGAAGACATCCCTCCATACTAGGTAAGTAGTATGATGTGTTGAAAGAAGCCCATCCAAAAATATTGAAGTTAGGCCCATTAAATCCCTATTTTTGAATAAGCTGTCCGAGCAGTGGCATTTTGGTAAATATCTGTTTTGAAGGTTTTCAAAAGCTTTATTTCTTTTAATTTCGTGGTAAACTATTCCCACCATGTTTCTAAACCTCTAGATAGTGTGGGATCGACCTTTGAACTTCCTCTTTGGCAACCAATCAACCAACAGGGTCAGTTTGGTCAGTTTGGTGAAACCCTAGTAACTCTTGAACTCTTTGTGCTATTTAAAAGGGGGAACTCCATGTGTTTCACTCTCAATCTGTTTCTAAGCCTTGGGAGAACGTGGGAAGATCCCTATAACCTCTCCTTCGAAGCCAAGAAAGATCCTCAAGCATCTCTTCAGATTTCTTCGTCGGTTTCTCTTCTAAAATGTTGGTATTCAATTCGCTTCTTCTTTAATTCATTCTTTCTTCTCTACTTCTGATTTTCTGATCATGAGAAGGGTATTACACTACTGTAATGACCTCTTCTTTAATTCTTTAGCCCTAGAGTGAATCCCCCAATTCACTCTATGATCTTGAAGCCATATGGCGATGATCCTTGAATTTGATTCCACCAAAGCTCTTAATGATACTTTCCCTAATTTCCTACCTATCTTTATTATTGTGGGGAAGGTCTCATATTATTACCATGACCTTCCCTTGTGTCCTCATGATTGAGGAGATGATCCTTGTTTTTCTTTGGAACAATTGGCAACCCTTTTATTTTCTATTAATTCATTGGACCCTCCCCAAAACCTTTCTTGATTGTAAATTCTTTGCCCTAAGGGTGAATCTTTATTCTCCCTAGTCTTTTCGTGGGATACACGGATTCTTGTTAGTAATCCCTAATTGTATGATTTGAATTTGTTTCCCTTCACTTTAATTGAGAACCTTATTTTCTCTCATTGGTAGACCCTTCCTAATTCCATTCTTTATTTTGAAATACTAATGAGATATTCCTTTATCTATCTTGGGTTGTTTTTGTGAGAATTAATTATGGGTAACTCTCATAAGAGGTAACCAACTCTCATGAGAGGTAACCATATATGAAACCCTATTGTTCTTTTATTTGTTGGAAACTTCCCAACACTTTTTCAGATTGTGCATTCTTTGTTTCTCTTTCCCTTGGGTGATATTTGTGTTAACCTAAACTTGATCACTATATTTTCTTCATGATCCATGTTTAACCTAATTAGGATTTCTAATTATTCTTTCTTCGTTCTTGTTCTTTTTGAGATCAGGAAGAAGATGATGCATTCTTGCAACCATCTATTCCATGATCTCATTCTATTCTTTGAGATCTATGATCATCATCATGATCTTAACCCTAGCTAATAGATTCTTGAAACCTTAACCCTAACCCTTGAATGATCTTTCTGGAAACCTTTTGTAACCTTCCATGTGCGGGAAACCTCATGGGTAATGTTTCTGTTAACATAAACTAGATTTCCTATGATTTCTTGTTATTTTCTTGATAACAATCATTCCCTCTCTTTCCGTGATCATAACCTTTTCATGAGCCATATGTTATGATGAAACCCTAACCCCTTTATTACAAACCTATTATGATTGATTTTTCGGACTATGATCTCCCCCATGTCTTCATTTGGGTTTGGTTGTACTTGGTCTTCAACCCCATGAGCAAAGCACCCTTGTATAGCAATATACTTGGGGGCGGTTACTAGTGGCGGTTGATTAAACCAAGCGACCGCCTTAAGCGACCCTGCGGTTCCCTTGCACGGGAAAATGCCCTATTTTGCCCCTGTTCGTTATAAATAGCATCCCTCGCCCTATTAACGCATTATTTTGTTCGGGATTGCTATTTTGGGCGATTAGGCGGCGGTGGAATCGTGCGGGATTCAACTCGAAGTCTTGTTAATGATATAAAACCTTTTCTCTTTTATTCTTGGTGATTCGATTAAGGTAATGAATCTCCATCTGCAATTCTCTTCTTTTTAACCTCTGATTGATATGAACCCATCCCCTTTTTGTTGGTGGTTACCCATTTGATTTGTTGTATCTCCCTTTCCAATGTTCTTGATGAGATCCTGTCCAGAAACGAATCCCCGCATTTGTTTAAATGGATGGATCCCATCAAGGGGAATGATTTGGGTAATAAATCTTTGTTAATTTTAGGGTTTCTTGTTACCCCCTTGTTTTAGACCTATTAAGCTTGAAATTCGGACTAAGATCATCCCAAAACGGATTGAAATCGGATGATAAAAAGTCTGATTTTCGGAGTTGGAAAGCGTGCAGAATGAGGCGGTCGCTGTGGAGGTCGCTTAACTTAAGCAACCGCCACAAGCAACCGGCTGGTTTCCGAGAATCGTGTAGGTTTGATTTTTGAATTGTTTTGACTCTTGACTCTTATACATTCTTGTAACCCTATGCCTAGGTGTTCTCTGTTTCAAATAAAAGTCTTATAATAGTTTTTGGATTGCAAGTTAGAGGACTTCTACTAAATTACGGTAAGGACATGCATTCTTATTTATATGCAATTACATATACATGATGATTCTCGTTGTTCTATTTACTATTCTTTGATCATGTAACTTGCTGTAATTGTATAAAGTATGTGAATCTTATTGTACACTTGCTGTTTGTGGTACTCATTGATGTACTTCATCTTTTATGATATTGCACAACTGTTCATGATATGATAAAGAGTGATTGTAGTGTAGTTGTGATGGAAGGGGTATTCCTTTGGGATATCTTAGCTTGGGATATCGGAGAAGGTTGTGGAATGGGACACATGCTGCCGATGTCTCCAGCACTATCATGATTCCTTGGATGACATACTTAGGAGAGTCTAGAATTGCATGGCTAGGTACCCCACATGCTATTACCCTTTCGGCGGGGAATTGAAGGCCGGGTGACCCGTGACAATGGTGACGTGACTATGTTTCATCCAACAGCGGTAACCGGTCCGTGCGGAGACTCGGTGGTCCACTATTGGTCATGTAATGGTAGGGTTGCATATGTTAGGGTTGGGCTCATGGACGTCCAAGGAGCGGACCGGGTGTCGCGAGGAGTCATGAGAGCATCCGCCCCAATAATATGTGGATGACCATAGGGTTAAGGAGTGGAGTCCAACAGAGGTAGCCCGGTCCGTGAGGATTCTCACTCCTAGGTTGCGAAGGATCTTGAACCGAGTTGGTTGGTGCCATAGGGGAAGTATCTGGACTTCATATAGTATGTTACCATTATGACCTTGCATTGGATTAGAAACCCCGACATGCGCCGGTACTCATTGCCAATGGTCGTAGTGAGAGAGTGTTGACTTAACCCCCGACCCACGGTTTTGAGAGCCGGTGTGGACTTACCCCTTTGCCCGGGATCCCTGAGAGGTAACCAGTCCTTGCCGGATCGGAGTGATGAGACTTACCCAAAGGAGGGCTGGTGTATATCTTAAAGCATGTCGGCCATTAGAGACTTGCATAGTTAGATCTTAGTAGCATTCATATTTCTGCATATCATCCATATCATTTCATATGTGCATTCGTGGATTGTATTGACATATATATGAGAATTGCTTGTTCCTTACCGAGTTCGTTGGAACTCATTCCTTTCATTGTATGTATTATATAAACTGCATGGATGGTTGCACAACGTCGGAGTTGGAGATGCTTCGTATGAAAGAGCCTTCACGTTTGAAGCGATGTGGCACTGAGCAGTGATACATGAACTTGCGAGCATGAAGCCTCCGAAGATGAAGACTATTTAGTTACTTATTTTGCTTCCGCTGAACTCGATATTACTTTTGATTCTTGATCTTCCTTCTTTCGTTCGTTCTTGGATTTTTATTGGAGTATTTGGACTCCGGTAACCTTTTTATTAATTATTGCACTATTCTTGCTCTTGATTACAGGTATTTGTATTTATTATTATTGATAGACTAAAACCATGGATCCTGTGACGGTTCGCACCCACGGGTCGTAGGGTGGTTGCCCGGGCGGGCGGGGGTGTGTGGGGGTATTGTTTGGTCTCCCATATTATTTATAAAGTTATTTTTGCGTGCGGGTCCCACTGATAGACAAAAACCTAACGTTCGGACTCTTCGAGTTCGATCGAAGAAACATCGGAGAAATCGAGCAAATCCAACGAAAAACTCTCTGAGTTGTGTTCCGATTGATGAGATCTTCGAAAAACATAATACGGTCCGAGAGACGGTATAAGTAAATGACGTGGAAGAATATTATTGGGTGCGATCATACCAGCACTAATGCACCGGATCCCATCAGAACTCCGAAGTTAAGCGTGCTTGGGCGAGAGTAGTACTAGGATGGGTGACCTCCTGGGAAGTCCTCGTGTTGCACCCCTTTTTCAATGCCGTCGGTATTTTTATTTAATTTTTGGCCATTTTAGTTTTTTTTTTTTTTTTTTTGGGGGGGGGGTATTGTTTGGTCTCCCATATTATTTATAAAATGATTTTTGCTTGCGGGTCCCACTGATAGACAAAAACCTAACATTCGGACTCTTCGAGGTCGATCGAAGAAACATCGGAGAAATCGAGCAAATCCAATGAAAAACTCTCTGAGTTGTGTTCCGATTGATGAGATCTTCGAAAAACATAATACGGTCCGACAGACGGTATAAGTAAATGACGAGGAAGAATATTATCGGGTGCGATCATACCAGCACTAATGCACCGGATCCCATCAGAACTCCGAAGTTAAGCGTGCTTGGGCGAGAGTAGTACTAGGATGGGTGACCTCCTGGGAAGTCCTCGTGTTGCACCCCTTTTTCAATGCCGTCGGTATTTTTATTTAAGTTTTGGCCATTTTAGGTTTTTTTTTTTTGGGGGGGGGGGGGGGTATTGTTTGGTCTCCCATATTATTTATAAAGTGATTTTTGCGTGCGGGTCCCACTGATAGACAAAAACCTAACGTTCGGACTCTTCGAGGTCGATCGAAGAAACATAGGAGAAATCGAGCAAATCCAACGAAAAACTCTCTGAGTTGTGTTCCGATTGATGAGGTCTTCGAAAAACATAATACGGTCCGAGAGACGGTATAAGTAAATGACGTGGAAGAATATTATTGGGTGCGATCATACCAGCACTAATGCACCGGATCCCATCAGAACTCCGAGTTAAGCGTGCTTGGGCTAGAGTAGTACTAGGATGGGTGACCTCCTGGGAAGTCCTCGTGTTGCACCTCTTTTTCAATGCCGTCGGTATTTTTATTTAATTTTTGGCCATTTTAGTTTTTTTTTTTGGGGGGTGGGGGGTATTGTTTGGTCTCCCATATTATTTATAAAGTGATTTTTGCGTGCGGGTCCCACTGATAGACAAAAACCTAACGTTCGGACTCTTCGAGGTCGATCGAAGAAACATCGGAGAAATCGAGCAAATCCAAGGAAAAACTCTCTGAGTTGTGTTCGGATTGATGAGATCTTCGAAAAACATAATACGGTCCGACAGACGGTATAAGTAAATGACGAGGAAGAATATTATCGGGTGCGATCATACCAGCACTAATGCACCGGATCCCATCAGAACTCCAAAGTTAAGCGTGCTTGGGCGAGAGTAGTACTAGGATGGGTGACCTCTTGGGAAGTCCTCGTGTTGCACCCCTTTTTCAATGCCGTCGGAATTTTTATTTAATTTTTGGCCATTTTAGTTTTTTTTTTTTTTTTTTTTTGGGGGGGGGGGTATTGTTTGGTCTCCCATATTATTTATAAAGTGATTTTTGCGTGCGGGTCCCACTGATAGACAAAAACCTAACGTTCGGACTCTTCGAGGTCGATCGAAGAAACATCGGAGAAATCGAGCAAATCCAACGAAAAACTCTTTGAGTTGTGTTCCGATTGATGAGATCTTCGAAAAACATAATACGGTCCGAGAGACGGTATAAGTAAATGACGTGGAAGAATATTATTGGGTGCGATCATACCAGCACTAATGCACCGGATCCCATCAGAACTCCGAAGTTAAGCGTGCTTGGGCGAGAGTAGTACTAGGATGGGTGACCTCCTGGGAAGTCCTCGTGTTGCACCCCTTTTTCAATGCCGTCGGTATTTTTATTTAAGTTTTGGCCATTTTAGTTTTTTTTTTTTTGGGGTGGGGGGGGTATTGTTTGGTCTCCCATATTATTTATAAAGTGATTTTTGCGTGCGGGTCCCACTGATAGACAAAAACCTAACGTTCGGACTCTTCGAGGTCGATCGAAGAAACATCGGAGAAATCGAGCAAATCCAACGAAAAACTCTCTGAGTTGTGTTCCGATTGATGAGATCTTCGAAAAACATAATACGGTCCGAGAGACGGTATAAGTAAATGACATGGAAGAATATTATTGGGTGCGATCATACCAGCACTAATGCACCGGATCCCATCAGAACTCCGAAGTTAAGCGTGCTTGGGCGAGAGTAGTACTAGGATGGGTGACCTCCTGGGAAGTCCTCGTGTTGCACCCCTTTTTCAATGCCGTCGGTATTTTTATTTAATTTTTGGCCATTTTAGTTTTTTTTTTTTTGGGGGGGGGGGGTATTGTTTGGTCTCCCATATTATTTATAAAGTGATTTTTGCGTGCGGGTCCCACTGATAGACAAAAACCTAACGTTCGGACTCTTCGAGGTCGATCGAAGAAACATCGGAGAAATCGAGCAAATCCAACGAAAAACTCTCTGAGTTGTGTTTCGATTGATGAGATCTTCGAAAAACATAATACTGTCCGAGAGACGGTATAAGTAAATGACGTGGAAGAATATTATTGGGTGCGATCATACCAGCACTAATGCACCGGATCCCATCAAAACTCCGAAGTTAAGCGTGCTTGGGCGAGAGTAGTACTAGGATGGGTGACCTCCTGGGAAGTCCTCGTGTTGCACCCCTTTTTCAATGCCGTCGGTATTTTTATTTAATTTTTGGCCATTTTAGTTTTTTTTTTTTTTTTTTTTTTTGGGGGGGGGGGGATTGTTTGGTCTCCCATATTATTTATAAAGTGATTTTTACGTGCGGGTCCCACTGATAGACAAAAACCTAACGTTCTGACTCTTCGAGGTCGATGGAAGAAACATCGGAGAAATCGTGTTGATCATGAAAACCGCTTCCACCCTCGAGAAAAGGGGAAAAACCCTAAAATCGGACGACCACCAAGAAGGATCATGAATTAATCTTACGGTCAAGGAAGGGAGGTAAATCCTATATAAACTAAAGCTTTATGGCCAACTGAGGTAACTGAATCGGTCCTCTTCCATTCTATTTCTCAATTAAGCTCTACAACTCGCCAAAGCATTATGGTGTTCCAACTACTAACTTAGTCTTCGGAGGTGGCCTCCTGACCCAAGGGTCAGGCTACGCTAACTTTATTTTGCAGGTCATCCACAGGAGATCTAAGGGCTGAAAAGATTTTGGACGCATCATTTAACCCTACAATCAGACGGCCACCAAGAAGGATCATGAATTAATCTGACAGTCAAAGAAGGGAGGTAAATCCTATATAAACTAAAGCCTTATGCCCAATAGAGGTAACTGAATTGTTCCTCTTCCATTCTATTTCTCAACTAAGCTCTACAACTCGCCAGAGCACTGTGGTGTTCCAACTACTAACTTAATCTTCGAAGGTGGCCTCCTGACCCCAGGGTCATGCCACGTCTAACTTTACTTTGCAGGTCTTCCCACGGAGATCTAAGGGCTGAGCAGATTTTGGACGCATCATTTGGCGCTGTCTGTGGGAATCTTGATAAAAAAGCCATCGTGCAAATCAGATAAAAAATACAAAACCAATCTTTTGGTATTTTTTACGAATTTGTTATCGATTCAAAGGTATATGCGTTTAATCCCGTTCATAATCGTTTGGGTCAGACAATGTAAAATTGCTGGCCGACCTCAAGAGAAGGAGAAGAGATAACGTTCTCGCCTTTTCTATAATAAGTTCAATACAAGATTTCAAACAGCATGCTTGAAGGAATCTTTGGCGGTACTCTTCTCTCCCATCTCATCAAGCCATATACCTGCATGAACCAATCTTCTCTCTCTTCAGAACAATACAAACAATCAATGACCGACATCAACCAGGGAGGTGATGTAGTTACTTCTGTTTAGAACATATATGATTCACTTTTTCTCTTTCTTTCTGAGCGATGATTTCTTACAAATCTGTTTGAAAACTCAATTGGGTCTTACATAAAGTATGCAATCTCATTCGTTAAAAAGTATTTTGGCTTCATTGGATGAAAATCCATTGACTTAAGATATTTTTACCTTACATTGATGAGATGGTGATTAGTCTCGTTCAGCAACTACAACGCCATGATTCATTGTTCATGGAGCAGGGAAGCAAATTCTGGTTTCATGATTGCCTCCTACTTAAATAAAATAAAAACTAAAAAAAATGTTGCTGCTGCTACATCATCTTCTCATCAATTGACAACATTTTGATTATAATTTATGCTTGATTGTTTATTCTATATTGGGTGAGACCAAGGTCAAAATTCGAAATCCAAGATTCAAGAAGAATCATTATGATTTTGGGAGGCATCATATTCAGTCTCAATGAAGCAGTATGGGAGGCACCTTTCGGTTAGCCTTTACTTTGATTTCTGTCAATCTAAATTTCAATATGGCAGTGCATAGTATATGAAAAATTATGGCTGCAAACCTCAAAGGTGAGCAACAAGGTAGTAATGCATGAAGCATTTTGTATATTATTCTCAAGCTACTACATGTGATTCGTCATTTTCTTTCCCTTGGTTGGGTAGAGCTCCAGAGCATTAATACTTTTCTTCACATTTGATTTGCTGTTAGCATTATCTTACAATTGAATATTTGATTTTTATTTCAAGCTTGATAAAAATCTCAGATTCAGAATATATTATGATATTATTCTGTTTCATGAATCATGATTAATTTCTGTTTAAAAAATAAAAAATCCCTGGTAAGGGGATGGTATGTCTTTTTGACAGTGGGTCAATCAACCACATTCATATGTTTCCACCACTCTAGCAATGACGGTAACACATCTTTCATGGCAAACATGTACAACTTAAAAGGTTCAGGTGATTACTGACAAAGTGCAGGGTAAACAAACCTAGAGGTTACACTTTCATCAAACTCAGGTGCACATGGGAAAAAAGCTTCTTATATACCGTGATAGAGCCTACTATTCATCCGGCTGTGATATGATGAGCTGAATCTTCAACAACTTTTATAGATGCTGGATTGGAAGGGTATAGCAGTTCAACAATCAATTCAAAAGGCTTCGGTTTTGACCGATTAAATCTTTCTAATGAAGCATCAGTTTAGCCCGAATGAGACTTCCTAAAGATGGGGCTTCAGTTATGCTCAAGTGAGAGCTCCCAGCTAAGCATCAGTTCAGCGTGGACAAGACTTCCAAAGACGATCACGAGGCATCGGGAGACGAACCCAAATGAGTCCTCCGAAAGCTTATGAATTCTACCGAATTCCTTTAAGTATGTTTATGATGCCGCAAATAAGAGCAAAGGGAAAGCTGTTGCAACTCTTTCTGAGGAGCGTAAAACCAATAAATCAGAGAATACGCTGCTGCTGTTACTACATCATCTTCTCAATAGTACAGGATTTTGAGTGCATCAGCATTGATGAGTGATAGCATGGATTGAACACGAGATTGAACAGAGATCCAAAGTCAAGATAGCATCTAAACACTTGGCCTTAAACCAGTGTTTGGTCCATGTTCATCTCGACCAACTAACTACATTCAAGGTGGGTAGAAGCATCATAGGTAAGATCGAAATTGATCAATGCATCTCCCACCACTGCTGGGAGCCGCGCTAATACTAGGTTTTGATAAAGATCTCAGCTTCAGAATATATTCTGATATTATTCTATTTCATGAATCATGATTAGTTTCTATTTTTTAAAAATCCCTGGTAAGGGGATGGTATGTCTTTTTGACAATGGGCAATCAACAGTGGACATGGGCATTGATGATGCTTCAAATAAAGAGCAAAGAGAAAGCTGTTGCAGCTCTTTCTGAGGAGCGTAAAACCAATAAATCAGAGAAAACGCTGTTGCTGTTACTACATCATCTTCTCTATAGTGCAAGTGGGCGTGCATAGCACAAACGGAAAAAGCTTGCCAAAGACTGAGGAGATAATTTTGGAGGATGTTCAACACCTCAAACAAGAAGTTTCTGCTGCAAGAGCTTCTCTACAATTACAGTGCATTCAGTATTTCTGCAACCTATTTGCTGGAATTGAATCTAATGGCCTCCGATCAGCCCGTCTATATCATGTTCTCTCAAACATAAGAAGAGAACAAGAAAAATCAGAGCAATCAAAGCCAAGTTTGAAAGTTCGAACGCGAGCAAACTAGTAGCAAGCGAGGCTAAGAGACCTCAAAGCTTCCGAAGATATTCTACAATAGTGGTGATGCATCCCCTGTGGCAAATCTGTACAACTTAAAAGATTAAGGATTGAGTGAATCAAGAATTTACAATGATCGAGTGAATCAAGAATTTACAATGATCGAGTGAATCAAGAATTTACAATGATCGAGTGAATCAAGAATTTATAATGATTGAGTGAATTAAGAATTTACAATGATCGAAGTGGATCGAGAATTTATTACCTTCAAGAATATACTACAATCGAGAATTTATTAAGATCAGAAGATACCTGAAAAGGGGCAAAGATCGAAGGGGTAAAGGCATCGGTTTAAAACCCGAGTGAGACCTTCTACGAGGCATCGGTTTAAAACCCGAGTGAGTCCTTCTACGAGGCATCGGTTTAAAACCCGAGTGAGTCCTTCTACGAGGCATCGGTTTAAAACCCGAGTGAGACCTTCTACGAGGCATCGGTTTAAAACCCGAGTGAGACCTTCTACGAGGCATCGGTTTAAAACCCGAGTGAGACCTTCTACGAGGCATCGGTTTAAAACCCGAGTGAGTCCTTCTACGAGGCATCGGTTTAAAACCCGAGTGAGACCTTCTACGAGGCATCGGTTTAAAACCCGAGTGAGACCTTCTACGAGGCATCGGTTTAAAACCCGAGTGAGACCTTCTACGAGGCATCGGTTTAAAACCCGAGTGAGACCTTCTACGAGGCATCGGTTTAAAATCCCAGTGAGTCCTTCTACGAGGCATCGGTTTAAAACCCGAGTGAGACCTTCTATACGAGGCATCGGTTTGAAACCCGAGTGAGTCCTTCTACAAGGCATTGGTTTGAAACCCGAGTGAGTCATTCTACAAGGCATCGGTTTAAGACCCGAGTGAGTCCTTATACAAGGCTTCGGTTTCGACCGACTGAGACCTTCCAACAAAGGCTTCGGTTCCGAATAAGACCTTCCTACAAAGGATTCGGTTCCGACCGATTAAGACCTTCTAAAGCAAAAGCTTCGGTTTTGACCGAATAAGACCTTCCTACAAAGGATTCGGTTCCGACCGATTAAGACCTTCTAAAGCAAAAGCTTCGGTTTTGACCGACTAAGACCTTCCAAAGCAAAGGCTTCTTCCGATCGACTGATGATCTTCTAGCAGGGCTTCGGATTTCCCAAATAAGACCCCATATAGTCGAATAAGACCTCCTAACACTTGGTAGCACAACATTGAAGCAGAGGTGCAGTGGCAATAAATATGATCTCTTCAAAGAATGAGAGGACATTTCCGTCTGATCAAGCAAGCCAAGCATTCGGTCTGGGGGCTTCTCCCGAACACTCGGCTTGGGGGGCTTATGTTGCGGATAAAATATTACTGAACCGGGTCCATCTTCGATTCAGTCTTTAACCCTGGTCAAAGATAGCCTGACCCCACAGTCGAGTTCGGCCATCACGGTCAACATCGGCCATCATGGTAGCGTGATGAGGAAGGAACCTTATGGTTCCAAGGATAAGCACAATCCCGAGAAATTAGGGATACGTGATTGAGTTATATACGGTTACAACTACCTTGAGGAGTGGGCAATCGTGTTGATCATGGAAACCGCTTCCACCCTCGAGAAAAGGGGAAAAACCCTACAATCGGACGACCACCAAGAAGGATCATGAATTAATCTGATGGTCAAGGAAGGGAGGTAAATCTTATATAAACTAAAGCCTTATACCCAACAGAGGTAACTGAATCGATCCTCTTCCATTCTATTTCTCAATTAAGCTTTGCAACTCGCCAGAGCACTGTGGTGTTCCAACTACTGACTTAGTCTTTGGAGGTGGCCTCCTGAACCCCAGGGTCAGGCCACGTCTAACTTTATTTTGCAGGTCATCCACAAGAGATCTAAGGGCTGAGCAGATTTTGGACGCATCAAATTTAAAGTAGGAACTCCGTTCTTGCGTTTCTAGGAGAGAGGGAGAGAGAGATGGGAGCCGCTTCTTGATTTGGAAAACTTACGTAATGTAATCACACTCACTTATGCGGTGGTGACCAGAATATATAACCCTATATTTTGTAACCGCCATAATAGTGAATTTTCAATATTGCCCTTGGGCATATAATTAAATTAATAATTATAAATCCTAATGGTAATGTCAGAGTTTACAAATAATATAATATATGATTCTCACACACAATAAGATAATCTTGATATGGAATGATAGATTGTCGCCCAAGATAGAAGGTGCATAGAATATAAATATTGACTGCCAACATTGTGTATTATATGGGGATATGAATCACCAAGATTGCATCTTGAAGTAGTCGAGATCTTCAATTGGAAGTATAATCTTTATGAGAGTAATGAACATCTATAAATAAATATTATTTATAACAAGTGAGACTTCATAAAAGAATTAGGGATATAATAAAAGTAGTTCACAATTACAATTTTTTCACAAAATATTTTTCTTTTATGTCATTTTGTATTTCTCTATTCCATTATAAGTGGATTTCACATGTTATTTTATTTTATTTTTTATTAACCCTTTTCATTTTTTTTTTGGTTACAAATTAACCCTTTTCATTGATTAAACAAATAATGCCTTACCCAAAAGTATAAAAGAAACACCAAACGTTTATAGGGCATTTGACACAACGATCCGGTCCATTAAGAGTTCAATCCGACCCACCAACAAATGACAGGCTTCATACATTATTGTGGCAGCCTTGCGAGGTGAGAAGATCCTAAACCAAAAGCTCAAACTTCACTTGTGCAATCGGCATCCCTTTCCTACCATTGCAGAACCCAAAAAGTAGGACCCACACGTGGATAAAAAATTCCAGTTCACTCCATTCCAAAAGGAAACAAAACAAAGGCTGCCGAGCCCTAGATACATGCCATGACGATCGTTAAGTAAAAAGTCGTTTCTTCAGTAACCAAAATACCCCTGCTGTCAGATGTTCTTTTTCCTAACCTCCTTTTTACATGGAAGAAGAAGATGACACGGAAGATCAAGATAGAAAACCAAGGAAGATAACAATAAAAAGTTCCAATAGTTAAAGCTGGGAATAGGGTTTTGGCGGCTTTCTAACCTTCCCACCGTACAATAGCGAGTGAAACCGCGCGAGACACCAAGCACGTTCAGGTCACCCGTAACGCCGTTACTGATTTATATTTTTCTCGCAAACTTAGAACCCTAGAGGTTTAAATAGATCTCTCTCACTCTGAGCTTTTTTCCGTCTCTCTCCTCTACTGTGCTGGATAGCGGGAGAGAGCATAGTTTATACCTCATCAAAATCAGCTTCCAGATCTGCTGCTGCTGATATAGAGCAATACTGCTTAGAGGGTCGTTGGGTTTTGTTACCGGTCATGGATCTTCCCAGTCTTGCTGTTATTCTTCAGGCGGCATTAAGCCCTAATCCTGACGAGCGGAAAGCTGCTGAACAAAGTCTAAATCAGGTATTATTCATTGTTATTTGATTTTTTTTGTGATTGATGTTGTATCTTTGACCATAAATTACTGTTACTTTGATTACTTTTGAGATTGATTATTGAAAAAAAGGTCTATTTTTGAGATAAAATCTTGATTGCTGATCATTCATTGCCCCCTGATTAGTGTAACTCGTTTGTCCTTACATTGGTAGTTTCAGTCGTTTTTGGTCTGCATCCGTTTTCTTATTTTTTCTTTAAAAACTAAATAAATAAAATTTATTCTTGAGTCGTAGAGTTTTTCTTTTCCCATTGGATGATTGTATGATGACCATTGTGGATTTTTTGGATGACTATGATGTCATCATTTGTTGACAACGTAAACTGTAGGGAAAAATTATGAAATTTCAAATATTTTGGATTCTGGAGCTGATTTTGGATCGATTTGAAGTTATCCCGTATAACAACATAGTTTGCATTATTTGGGCTGAACATAATCTGATGTGATTTTGGCAATTGTTCTGCAGTTTCAGTACACTCCGCAGCATATGGTAAGGTTGTTGCAGATTATTGTCGATGCTAACTGTGACCTGGCCGTGAAGCAATTTGCCAGTATTCATTTCAAGAATTTTGTGGGAAAAAATTGGTCTCCTCATGAGCCTGGTATGACAGTTTGATGAGGCTTAGGTTGCAATTTCTTTGATTCTCTTATGGAGGTCTAACGATTGTTGCTTTTTTTATCATTAGATGAGCAACAAAAGATCCTGCCAAGTGATAAGGATTTGGTGAGGCAGAACATTCTTGGGTTTGTTACACAGGTTCCCCCATTGTTGAGGTGAGTCGATTGGCTTTGTATCTATTATTCTGGACCTAGTGAGCTGATGCAGATACAAGTTTCTCCCCTTTAACCTTTCTTCGCAATGGTTTTTGTGGTTGGGTGGATAAAGGAGAGTAAATGAATTTACCTTTACTTGGAGTCAGTGATGGAGGCACTGTTTGTTTAAAAACTCAATCTCAGCTTGTTACTGTTATTTTAGGTTCTTTTTGCTTCAGCTAAACATAATTATTGCTTTGTGACCTATGTTATGCAATTACCATTGGCTGGTTTCAATCTGCTTTACTTCACTTGGTAGTGTTTGGTACTACTGGTTAAGGACATGGATGCAATATTCTGCTGCATGGGTGATTTTTCAATATGGTGTCTGAACTTATATAACACAGGGCACAGCTTGGTGAATGCCTTAAGACAATTATTCTTGCTGACTACCCTGAGCAATGGCCAAGCCTTCTCCCATGGGTGAAGCATAACTTGCAACAAGATCAACAAGTTTATGGAGCTTTATTTGTCCTAAGGATTCTTGCAAGGAAGTATGAGTAAGTGTATCATATCCCTGTGAATCTACAGTAAAAGATTTTCTTTTCATTTTATTACTGGTTCTCTATTTGTAATATTTTTTTAAGGAATTTGTATTTACCCCTCATTATTGTTAAAGGTCTCTTGTATTCCCATTTGATTTGCAAAAGAGACTAGGTTACCTGTTGTGTATGAGTTGATAATATGAGGAAAAGATAGATTTATGATACAAGGATCACTTTGGATCAATACAATGATAATGGCAGACATATATACTTGATAATTCTATTGTTGTGTGGGATGTGGGACGAGCAAAGGCTCTTTTATCTTGTTCAAAGGATTCTTTTATAGAATAATTCTTTCAATCTGTTTCATGCTAAAAGATATAAATTAGGGAGCTGGAGTTTGTCATCTCTTTTCTTGGCCTGTTGCGTTATGCCTTCACCTGATTTGGTGGTTCCAAATCAGGATTCTAATATAGTTAAGATTTTGTAACCGAGTTCGCTGAGTGTCATTGTAGGTGTTTTGTGAAATTAATGACAAGTGTTTAAGGAACTAAGGAAGTGAGATGAACATGATCTCAGCAAAAATCATTAAATAACTGTGGAGTAAAAACCCATATATGCTGGGGGCATGCAGGTGAGGCAGCCCCCCCCCCCCCCAAAAAAAAAAAAAAAAAAAAAAAAAAAAAAGACAAATTAAAAGTCAAGAACATCTCCCATTTAAGCAAATGTCAGGACTATCACTCACCAATCCATATGGCTAGAAGCGTGAGATGAAGGAATCAACCAAAGGTGGGAATGAAAGCATTTTCCCATTAGTTATAAGCATCCTTTTATATTCTGCACAGTTTTTAATCTACAGTTGAATTAACTGACCTCTTTTGGTTTTTATTTTTATTTTTTGATATATCCATGCCATTTTGTACCTTTTTTGTTCTTCAAAGAATTAGTCGACCTCTTTTGGTTTTGATTTTTATTTTTTGATTGATATATCCATGCCATTTTGTACCTTTTTGTTTCTTCAAAGTTTTCTTTTAGTAAACTCTTCTATTTGTGTTGCCCTTTTTAATTTTAACAAAACTGATTTTCCTTAATCATTGTCTCGTTGGTGAAGATTCAAGTCAGATGAAGAGAGGACACCGGTTTACCTTATTGTTGAGGAGACATTTCCTCATTTACTGAACATCTTTAGCAGATTAGTTCAGATTGCCAATCCATCACTTGAAGTTGCTGATTTAATCAAACTCATCTGCAAAATATTCTGGTCATCTATATATGTATGTCTTTTCTGGCATAGCAACCTGGATTATTCTGAATTATATTTAGTTGAAGATTGGCTTCTTCCTCATCTTCTGAGATTCACCTTTTCCTTTTCCCTTAATTGTTTTCACAGCTTGAGATTCCTAAGCAGCTGCTTGATTCAGATGTGTTCAATGCATGGATGATTTTATTCTTGAATGCATTGGAAAGACCTGTACCTTTAGAAGGACAACCTACAGATCCGGAGATCAGAAAATCATGGGGATGGTGGAAAGTGAAAAAATGGACAGTTCACATTTTGAATAGGCTCTACACTCGGTGTGTTGTTCAATTTAAAATTTCGCCTTCACTTACTAGTCATGTTTTTTGTATATATTTGTATATTGAAAATGACTGTTTATTTTGTTTTGTCTTCTTTTTCAGGTTTGGAGATCTGAAACTGCATAAACCAGAAAACAAAGCTTTTGCTCAAATGTTCCAGAAGAATTATGCTGGCAAAATTTTAGAATGCCACTTGAACTTGTTGGATATTATTCATTTTGGTGGTTATTTACCAGAAAGAGTTACCAACCTTATTCTGCAGTATCTGAGCAGCAGGTTCGTGTGATATGGACGTTATACTGTCCTGATATCTGAACTGATAATTTGTTTTATACGAGTTTTACCTATTTTCTTATTGTTAACGTGCTTGCTATTTCTTTTAAGGTTTCGGATAGCCCTATAGCACAAAAATTATATGCTTTTTTCTTTTGCTACTGAGCGCCAGTGTGGTGTATATTAGAAGTTTCTCGTCATTGTGACCTCCTCTTGTTTTCCTGGTTTGTTTGCCAAGCTTTCAAGCTGTCCCATGAGGCTATTAGTCACTCTAAACCCTAACATTTACTGTATGCTGAGGTTTATCTGACATATGATTGATCTTTGCCCAACTTAAATATTGGTTCTGTGACTCGGCTAAAACTATATTCAATAGATCCTAGTTTAAAGTCGTGATCACTTCAGCATCAATGTTGTTCTTGACATAAACTAGCTGATCGTGTTAAGTAAATTCCTTGAACAAATTAAGGATGACTTGCAAAGATCAACGAAGTGCTAAGCCCTGAGCCACTGAGAGATAGTGATAGATCAGTTCATGTGAGATCACAGGAAAGGTATAAGAACTAGATGAGGAGAAAAGAATAAATCAATTGGATAATCTGTTCATTGGCCTGAACTTTATGTCAAATGCTTGGGTTAACCATTAGAATAGGCCTGAGAAATATGATGTGATTTTATGTCTGGATTTCATCTTGTGGAAATTCCCAGTGGGAATGAACAATATTGCGGAGTCAATGGACAGTTTGTTTGGTTGCATAATTCCACAGGAGGATGTTTTGCTTTGCAATCTAGGTGCAATGGAACTAAAACTCTAGATTCTGATTTCTAATATAAAGACTACTTGGATTTCGTCTTTTTTTTTTTTTTTTTTAATTTACTTTTTTACCATGGTCTTCTCTATTTTTTATTTGTTTAATATTTTAAAATTTTTATACCATAACTCGTTTAGGAAGAAACCTGATAAAATGGATTCTCTCTTATTTATTTATTTATTTAATTACATTTGTTACTATGGTCACCCTTTTATCTGTTTTTTAATTATTAATATCTTGAAATTTTTAGGCCATGATTCATTTAAAATAAAACTAGATCAGGTTTATTTTATTTTTCTATTTTCTATTTTTATTATTTTTTATTTATACCATAACTCATTTAGGGTAAAACCTGATAAGATGGATTCCAACCTTGTATATCATGACCAAACCTAGCCCTAGTTACCCTCTGTTAGGGTTAACTAGCTCTGAGGCTTACTCACGGTTAGGCTTGGAAGGGAATATATCAGTCCAGAACAGATCACAACAGCAACTACAAATTTAAAGTGTTAACAGAAACCAAGTTAAACACCCCCTTGGCTTTAAGAGGCCAATACTCTCCTGCAAGTCTTCTTGCCCTAAGTCCATAAAATACTTCGGTATCCCTTCTCATCCTCTCCCCCGACAACAGAACACTCACCCAAAACTAACTCCTAACTGACTGAACATTAACCTTACTTCCCCTGTTTTGGTTCTTCCTAGAGTAGACTTGAGTAACCAAGGGCCTAACACCCCTAGAAATCCTAATTTCCCTAAACCTTAGACTTCTAGAACTTGTATCTGAAACCAAAACAGCAAGCTTCGGATTTAGGTTTTCAACAACCCTAAGCCTAAAACCCTGACCAAACCTTGTACACCCCTCCTACAATCCCCCAAAACCCTAAACAGCCCCTAAAACCCTAGCCGCAGGGTTTTAGAAACCCTAATGTAGCTGCTGATTCCCTAATTGATCTTGGATTTTGGCCCTCATCCTATTGGGGCTACATTAAATAGACTTCCCATTCTTCTTGGTGTCCTCATCATGTATTAGTACTTTCCATCTTCACTATTAATACATCTGACATGGTTTAGATCTCTACTCTTGTTGTCCCTTATTTTAGCTATCTTATAATTAGTTTTATCCTTTTATGCATAGCTTATTATATAAATCTTCATACTTCTCCCTTGCTTTTCCCACAATATTCGTAGCTTCATTCCTAGCAGACTTAAACCTTTGTAGATGCTCTACATCCTTAGTCCTTTGCATGTATTAAGGCTACCTTTCTTATATAATTCATTGAACTATGACAATTTGATAAAAGATGAACATTGAGTTTGAATGGGAGTGTAATTAACAGAAGCAGGGGAACCAAATGCTTTTCAGGGTGAATCCACTCACAGGATCAGGGTATCCAGTGGACAGATTCACTCGTCAGAATTAGAATAACTAAACAGTTTTTTATTATTTATTTATTTTTCTTTTTTTTGGGGTTACAAATATGTTCCCGCAGAATGTAATTCCACAGACAACATGATTCCCTTGAAACATGATTCAGAACCTCTTCCCAAGGAATTGCGGAACCTAACATGACCTAATAAAACCAGAACTTAGAAGGGAAATTTTTCTTCAAGTAAGGGGCTGGTTAGGGTTTTTTGAACTCAGAGGGAGAATTGGCTTTAAGGCATTGATGAGTGGGTCCTAGCAAAGAACTGTTGAGAGTTTCAGCCAGTTTGATGATCTCCTATATTTGACGGGTTAGTTGAGGGAAACTAGTTTTCTGAGATCAAAGGGTTTTTTTTTTTTGGGGGGGGGGGGGGGGGGGGGGGGAGAGAGGTGGAAGTTGGGGTCCAAAGCTAGGGTTAGGATGCTGCAGATTTCCTCCAAATATCAGCCAAATTTGATTGTGGGGTGTAGGTAAGTTTTTTAAAAACAGCAATTGGAGAAGATGATTGCAGGTCTTTTGTGGAGCATAAACTTCAATTGGAAACAAAACTAGAAGAGAAAAGGAAGGGGGGGGGGGGAGGAAAAAGTTCCCTGACCTTGTGAAACTCCTTGCCTTGGTTGAACCACCGAGGTCCACCTGCCCAACAGTCTCTATCGAATGAGGTCCCTAACCTAGCACTAATGGGTGCATTGCAAAGTAACTGAACTCTTCTGCAGAGGAAATAAACAAGCAGTGAATCTTACAAGTGAACCATTCAATTTTGTATTAATACTGTCCTTCATTCATCCACTATGGGGGTTTTAAATAGGAGGCTGTATTAGCCTCAGAAAACAGGTCCTATAAGAATGATGACTTGAGAAATTAAAAAAGAAAAGTAACTATGCGTATTGGAAATAAAAATTAAAAAACTTACCAAGGCTCTAGTTAGAATCTACACTTTAGAACCAAGTTGCTAAAAGTTAGCACTTAACTAATTCAAGCTAGGAGTCCAATTCTCCCATGCATGGAGGCTTCAGAAAAGGAGTCTTCGTAATTTTAGATACTAATAAATGCAAAAAGACTAGTTTAACCTTTAGTTTTTCCTCTTTTTTTTTTTGGGTGAAAAGGAGTTTAAGCTGAATCAAATTAGAAGAATTTGAACCAAGTCAACCAACAGGCTGGTCCAACTCGAACAACAAATAAAGACAGGAAAAAACTATGGACTCATTATTTTACTATTTCTAGGGCTGCGCTGCTGGGCAGGAATTCCAAGTGGTCTCTTTTGGTCTCCCTCTCTACATCATCACAACTCTATGCTAAAGTGCACATTATTGGCTTAGGTACCATAAGCATGCATGGACATACACGAGATGCATCATACTATTACATGCCAGCTTATTGGTTGGATTTGAAATCTGACAAGCGACTTATCCAGGCTATCCACTGTATTCTAGAAGTCAAAGGATGTAAATCATTTCTAGGGGTTCCATAGGGCCTAGGGTTTTTCCCCAAACCCTAGGTCCCCTAATTCTATCCTGGGGTATTTTGGTAATTTTGCTCAAATATGTGACTGTTAGATATAAATCCCATCGAGTAGTCTGGACCTTAGACATATTTTTATTTTATTTTTCTGATTATTATTTTCTAGTTACTTAATAGTCTTTGTCTAGGTGCCCTAGAACTTGCCATGATCCCAAGAAACCATCTTAGGAGCTATTACCACATCTAATAGATCAACCCATAACATCCCACAACCCTTCCAAACCTATCCGCCACTTTTCTTTCAACCCTAGGGTGAATTTGGTGTCTCAAGCAATCCCATAGGGATTTGTTAAAACCCTTACTGTCTCAAAACCAACTCATATCAAATTTGCCAATTCCTAACTTGAGTCTAGGATTTCTTTCCAAGACCCTAATGCATCCCATATCTTCTCAACAAAACCTTAAACCCATCCCACATTTATCTGTTAACCAAATTCTACAGCCCATTAGATTTTTGCTAATCCCAATCTTTACCCAAAACACTAATTTTCCAATCTTAACCATCCCATCTAGGTTTGTTAAAATCTCCCATTCCTAGATTTGATAATTACTTTGCTGGGTCAGAAGAGGAAAGGATTCTGCTCTAACCTTAATTCTAGGGAAACAATTACAAAACCCTAATCCTTACATTACCTAGCTAGGTTGGGATCCCACTACTTGAGTTCATTTTAATTTCCTTATTTTTAGAACTCCATATCTACTCTTAGAATTTGGATTGGAGTCCTCTAGAGTTAGTTATTGAGTTTTCTTTGAGTCAAAGTCTTAGTCAAGAGTAGTTGAGTTAGTTTTGGATAAGCCAAGTAGAGTTCCAGTTGGTTTTCCAACTTAAGAGTTCTTTTCTATTCCTTTATTTGGGGCTATAAATATAGCCTTCCAGCCATGTAGTCTTCCAGTGGAAATTGATTATTAAAATTCTGGTTTGGAGGCAAATAAGATTGTGGTCTTCTTGGGAGGGGATTGTTAAATTCAAACCAACTTGGTAAGGTCAGTTATTTAAAAAAGAAAAAAAAAAGAAAAAAAAAGACGGAAGTCGGTTTGCATTAACCGACCTCACCTCTTGGCGATTGTATAAGAAGACGGTAGAAGTTTGAAAGTAAGGCAGTAGAAGTTTGAAGGGGGGGGGGCATTAATTGTATTAGGCGGTTTAACCACCTATATATATGGGTTAAATCTGCCCATTTCGTATGATACCATGTGTTGGCATAGTGGGGTGGTGGTAGATAAAGCACCCTCAATAAGGCATATTCACAAAACAAAGAGAACAATCACAAAATTACCTATAAAAAACGAAAAAACAATTTAAAATTCTGGTATGGAAGCAAATAAGATTGTGGTCTTCTTGGGAGGGGGATTGTTAAATTCAAACCAACTTGGTAAGGTCGGTTATTTAAAAAAATAGGTGTTGGCACAGTGGGGTGGTGGTAGATAAAGCACCACTCAATAAGGCATATTCACAAAACAAAGAGAATAATCACAAAATTACCTATAAAAAACGAAAAAACAATTTAAAATTCTGGTATGGAGGCAAATAAGATTGTGGTCTTCTTGGGAGGGGGATTGTTAAATTCAAACCAAGGTAAGGTCAGTTATTTAAAAAAAAAAAGAAAAAAAAAGCGGGAAGTCGGTTTGCATTAACCGACCTCACCTCTTGGCGATTGTATAGGAAGACAATAGAAGTTTTAAAGTAAGGCAGTAGCAGTTTGAAGGGGGGGGGGACAATAATTGTATTAGGTGGTTTAACCACCTATATGGGTTAAATCTGCCCATTTCGTATGATACCATGTGTTGGCACAGTGGGGTGGTGGTAGATAAAGCACTACTCAATAAGGCATATTCACAAAACAAAGAGATTAATCACAAAATTACCTATAAAAAACGAAAAAACAATTTACATAAAGTAAGATGTTGCAACACCTTCTTTCTAAACAACTCTCTCTCTCCCTTAAATTCCTCTCTCTCGTCCTTTTTCAAAACACTCATGAAATGGGCAGATTTAACCCATATATATATATATATATATAGGTGGTTAAACAGCCTAATACAATGATTATTTTTTTTTGTTTCTTTCAAACTTCTACTGCCTTCCTTTCAAACTTCTACTGTCTTCCTATACAACTGCCAAGAGGTGAGGTCGGTTAATGCAATCTGACTTACCTCTCTTTATTTATTTATTTATTTATATATTTTAATGTTTTTAATTTTTGAAAGAAACGACCTCACCAAGTTGGTTTGAATTTAACACTTCTTCGTCAATTTCAGCAAGAGTTCTTGAAGTTCCTGCAAGTATTCTTCAATCTACAGCAGTGATTTAACACAAGCAGCAGCCTTCTCAACCAAGTACAGACCCTCCTCCCTCTACTCTAGCTCATGCAAGACCTCCCCACTCTTCCCCCTCCATTGCGGACATCCATCCCCAGACCCTGCGACACCTCCAGGCTCCAGGATCCTTCCCTACAAACCTAAGTTCATCCCTGATCTCCTAACCGTAAACCCCAAATATAGCCCTACCCCTTCTTTGCTTCTTCTTTGTCCTTTCTTTAGCCTACGACAGCCTAGGAAACCAAGAAAAGAAAAGAAAAGAAAAGAAAAGAAAAGGAAGAAATCAATCAAGAATCCCAAGAAAGATCAAGAAAGCAAGAAAGAGGGAGAAAAGAGGATCAAGATCTGTTCAAGAACCTTGGGACAACCAACTATTGTCACCCAATTCATCCACAAAACCCAGCCAAAACCCAACCGCAAGCTTCCAAAGCCCATTCCCCTGTGCTGGAAGACGCCCCAGCCTATCTAGAATATTGTTGAGCCCTAGTTTTTGTCAATTCCATCTCAAACCTTAACTTTCCCACAATCCATTCCATCTTGGTTATTGTTTGGCCAATTGAGCCTTAATTCCTCCAGTAGAATTCCCTAAGATTGCTGGTTCACAGAGAGAGATCTTGGAGTAAACCCAATTTTAGGGTTTGATATTTGATACGGGAAAAATATCGTTGAACCGGGTCCATTCTTGGTTCAACTCCTGGCCCCGGTCGGGTCGAAGAAACCTTGCATGATCAGTAAGCAGCCCACGTTCGGGATTCTCGGGATGGATAACCCACCAAGTGGCGGTTATCAGCACTTGCGGAAACAGATGATCGTGCAAAGTTGGGAACTGTCACACCCGCAGCAAAAGATCGTGTCATCAAGGGGAAGTTGTCCATAACCCCACGAACGGGTCTAACCATCAAGATCCGTCGGCCACCAGAAGAAGGCTCGAACGAGTTCAACGGACAAGATTAGAATGTAGACACTATATAAGTCATAGCCTGCGTACGAAGAAGGTAACTGAATCGTATTCCCAGTAATCGTATTCATACTTTAGCTTTGTGATTAGCCAAAGCCTTTGTGATAAGTTCATCAACTGATTTAGCCTTTGGAGGTGGCTCCCGACCCCCACGATCGGGCCACACTTGACGATTGTTTTGCAGGTCATTCATCAGTGATCTAAGGGCTGAGTAGGTTTTGGATGCATCATTTGGCACCGTCTATGGGAAACGCTTCTGAAAGTCATGGTTACCAGGTTAGCAGCAGCAGCTGCACTGCTCATTGAGAGCCTAGCATTCAACTTCTTGAAGGGAACGATCCAGAGGACGTTCCTGAAGAGAGTCGTGCTCGTGAAGTACGAGAAGATGGAGGACAAGGAGGTAATTATCGATTAAACCCTCCGAATCCTCTCTATTAGTAGTTGGACTTGGATCAAATGCAACTCCAGTTTTTGGAGATGAACTAGACGCTTCGTACGCTGGTCAGGCAGGTGGTGGCTCCCCAGGCTCCTGACCAGCAGGAGGCTAGAAGACGTGCGGGAGAAGCAGAGACGCTTATACCGCCACTGCGAGGGCAATCCCCACAAGGAGATAGGCAACTGGCAGGAGGCCAAAATTATGGTCCCAACTTACGGGGGGATTCTCGTGGATGAAGCAGGGAATTGAGAACTGGGGATTTACCCAAAAGGGGCGATCGGCGTGAACGGCCGCAAGCAAGTCGAACCCGGTCGGTAACGAGGTTTGGTCGACGTGTATGCACTCATTCGCCAACCTCTAGGCGTTCGGGACGAGAAAACATTCGGATCGGTGGTGAACGTTTGGTCCTCATTGGTCAAGAGCTTGCTGATATCAATCAAAGGCTGGGACAACTTTCTCGAGGGAGGATGACCAATGACATTTATTCAGTCATCATAAAGACCCCATTCATTGAGGCTATAGCTGGATTTGAGTTTCCTCACAATTTTCGGCTCCCAACTTTCTCTTCGTTTGACGGTTCGGGAGATCCCATCGCCCATATCAGTTATTATCAGCAGACTATGGCCGTGATTGGTAGTTCTGACGAACTCCTTTGTAGAGTGTTCGGTTCCTCTTTGACTGGGGCAGCACAGAAGTGGTTTTCGAATCTTCCTTCGGGAAGAATTGTTGATTTCGAGGAATTGGCGCGGAAGTTTATCGGTCGTTTCCAGAGTGGAATTCAGATTAAGAAGATGGAGGAGACTTTATTCACCATAAAGCAAGGGAAGAATGAGTCAATTCGGGAATACCTGAAAAGATTCAACAAGGTCACTATGGAGATTGAGAATCTGGATGAGCAGGTAGCTAAAACTGTTCTGTTTATTGGACTCACAAACCAGAGGCTTCTGGAGTTATTACTTCAGGACATGCCACACTTATGTCGAATTGGTGCAAAAGTGTCAAAAGAAGGCGGAAGTGACCGAGATTCTAGACGCGTGTTAGGGAGAAACGAAGACCTCTACTGAAGACAGAAGGCTCCCGAAAGAAGGCAGAAGCCTAGGCAGCCCAATCATGAACGGGCGAGAAAGCCCCGTTCGGCGTGGAGGCAACGTTCTCCCGATCAAAGTGAGTACACACCTTTGAATACTCCTCGATCGGAGATTCTGAACATCATAAAAAAACAAGATATTTTGAAATGGCCACCAAAGGTCATCCAAACTTGGAGAGCGTAACATGGAGAAGTATTGCTGTTTTCATAAGGATTATGGGCATTACACTAATGATTGCAAGCACCTAAAGACCGATATTGAAAGATTGATATCTCAGGGGCATCTCTCCAGTTTCATCAAAGGGCGACAAACGGAGCCAAGAGTTGCTGTCGAGAAGAGGGACTGTTCGGGAAGCCGAGAACGACGGGTCGAGGTTCCCAAATCAAAGAAGGGAAAGGAGGTGATCGATGCTAGCCAATCTCCCATCCTAACTATATTTGGGGGACCCAAGCCGGAGTCCCTCCGAAAGCTGATGGCCAAATCTAAGTTCGTTCGGACTGGAGAGGCGCAGAAATGGAAGAGACCGAATGGTGAAAGTTCGATCACCTTTGATGATGAAGACGAAAGAGGCATATGTACACCTCATGATGATGCTATAGTAATCAAGGTGGAGATTGGACGTCGGGAGGTACCTAGAGTACTAGTCAATATAGGATCTTTAGCAGATCTTTTGTCCCATGAAGCCTATCAAAAGCTAAAAATCGAGAAGGACTTGATGGAGCCATCGTCTACGCACTTCTACGGTTTTGCTGGTTCGTTGGCCATAGCCGAAGGATCAGTTCAGCTGGACCTTTTTGTTGGAAATTTCCCCAAGGAAACTACTATTCGGGTGAATTTCCTGGTGGTTCGGGAGCTTCCGGCTTATAATGTCATCCTCGGCAGGACATCCCTAACAAAGCTAGGTGCGGTAGTCTCAACAAAGCATATGAAGATCAAATTCCCAACTGATAAGGGAATCAGTCATCTATCTTCTGATCAAAGAATCTCCCGACAGTGCTATGTGGCGTATCTGAAGGACAAGGATGGCCCAAAGAAGGCCACGACATTACCAATTGAGGTACGGGACGATCGAGATGAAGAAGAGATGCAAAGACCTGAGCCGGTGGGGAAGTTGGAACGAATCCAGCTAAATCCCAATGATGAAAAAAGAACGACTCATATTGGATTCGAACAATTGGAGGAGTTCAAGTCCGAATTAAAGGATTTCCTTCGGGAAAATAAGGATGTATTCGCATGGTTTGCTGAGGACATGCCAGGAATAGATTGAAAGGTAGCAGAACACAAACTTTGGATAGATCCAAAGGCCAAACCAGTGATCCAAAGGAGAAGATACTTTTCCATGGAAAAGCACGAGGCTATTAGAGGTGAAGTTGAGAAGTTAAGTAATTCAGGTTTTATCGAGCCTATTGAATGCTTGACCTGGCTGGCCAATGTGGAAATGGTCAAAAAGGCAAATGGGAAATGGATGATGTGCACTGATTATACAGACCTCAACAAATCTTGTCCAAAAGACTGCTACCCCTTGCCTCGGATAGATCTTTTGATAGATGCCACAACAAGATATGAAACTCTAAGTTTGTACAACCAAATCCTCATGAATCAAGAAGATGAAAAGTTCATTGCTTTCATGATCGATCGTGAAAGTTTCTACTACAAAGTCATGCCGTTCGGCCTGAAGAATGCATGAGCAACCTATCAGAGCGCGGTAAACAAGATCTTCAAGGATCTGATCGGGAAAACATGGAGGCTTACATGGATGTGTTAGTCAAGAGCATGGTGCGTTCGGGGCATATTGCTGATCTAGCAAAGGTATTTTCGGTGCTGCGAAAATACCAAATGAAGCTGAACCCATAGAAGTGCGCGTTCAGCGTATCCTCGGGAAAATTCCTGTGGTTCATGGTATCTCAAAGGGGTATAGAGGCTAACCCAACGAAAAGACAAGCTTTGATTAACATGGAGCCTCCAAGGACCGTTTGGGACGTACAGTGCTTAACAGGAAGAGTGGTTGTGCTGAACCGCTTTATCTTAAAGTCGGGAGAGAAGTGTCTTCCTTTCTTCAAAGCTCTAAAGGACCTGAGGGGGAGTAAAGAGGCCCGATGGACTGACGAGTGCCAAAAGGCATTCGAGAACTTGAAGGAAACTCTTGGCAAGCCACCTCTCTTATCCCGACCGGAGAAAGGAGAAACCTTACAAGTCTATTTGGCAACGTCTCGCTCGGCGGTGAGTGCTGTTCTCGTTAGGGAGAAGGAAAGAAAGCAATGGCCAATCTATTACGTTAGCCATGTGCTCCTTGATGCGGAGTCGCGGTACTCCCAAATCGAGAAGCAGGCGCTGGTGCTCATAATGGCGGCCAGGAAACTAAGAGTCTAAGACCATACTTCTAGGCACATCCAGTAGAGGTATTAACTACTTTTCCTTTGAAAAAAGTTCTTCATAAGCCTGATTTGTCTGGAAGGATGGTGGCATGGTCGGTTGAACTTGGTGAATTCCAAGTAAATTTCAAACCCCGTACAACGATTAAGGCTCAAGCACTAGCAGATTTTGTCGTGGAGACTACAACTCCGACAGAAGAAGAATCCGAGCCGAGTATCCCAACCATGTGGGAGGTGTACGTTGATGGTTCGAGCAACAAGCATGGGGCTGGAGTGGGAGTCTTACTTAAGAGTCCAGCAGGTTCTATCATGCGATATGCCTTGAGGTTCGCCTTTGAAGCAAGCAACAACGAAGTAGAATATGAGGCTTTGATAGTTGGACTCCGTTTGGCTAAGGCCCTGGCAATAGCTGATGTAACTATCTTCAGTGACTCACATCTGATTGTCAATCAAGTGCAAGGAGAGTACGGCGTCAAGGAGCCTTGATTACAGAAATACCAAGAAATCGTGTGGGCATTACAAAAGGAATTCAAAGATCTAAAAGTATGCCAGATCCTGAGAAAGGAGAATAAAATGGCGGACGAACTCTCAAGATTGGATAACGCTAAAGAAAAGACGCTCGAGCCTTCGGTTTATATAGAAGAGTTAGCACTCCCGAGCAATCAGGAAAAGGAGGTATCCTATATCGAAACCGAGCGTTGCTGGATGGACCCGATTGTGGAGTATCTTTGGGACGACAAATTGCTAGAGGACACAAAAGAGGCCAGGATGGTTTGGATACGAGCCATGCAAAACAGGAGATTATACCGAAGATCTTATGTAGGGCCACTCCTTAGATGCTTGGGCCTAGAAGGATCGAGAATCGCTTTGGCGGAGGTTCATGAGGGGATTTGTGGGGCGCACATGGGCGGTTGAGCCCTGGCTCACAAAATCCTTAGGCTCGGGCTATACTGGCCAAAAATTCAAAAGGCCGCAATGGAATATGTTCGTCGTTGCAACAATTGCCAAATTCATGCTACAGTATCAAAGAGGCTTGCAGAAACCCTGACTTTAATTCTTGATCCCATTCTGTTCGCAATGTAGGGAATTGACATTATGGGTAAATTCACTAAAGCATCTGGCGGACGGGAGTATCTTATTGTGGCAATCGACTATTTCACAAAGTGGGTAGAGGCAAATCCTTTAGCGACAATTACTGAGAAAAAGGTGGAAAAGTTCATACTATAATCTATAATTCACAGTTTTGGAATCCCAAAAAGCATTGTTACTGATCACGATACACAATTCAACAATCCTCAGTTCGAGTAGTTCTGCAGCACTTACTTGATCGAACACCGAATGTCATCAGTGGGGTATCCACAGAGTAATGGTCAGGTGGAAGTCATGAACCTAACGCTGTTGGACGGAATAAAGAAAAGACTCGAGTCTGACAAAGCTTTATGGGTCGAAGAGTTACAAAACGTTCTTTGGGTGTACCGAACCACGGTTTGAATTCCCACTGAAGAAACTCCCTTCAAATTGGCGTATGGATCTGAAGCATTGGCACCCGTGGAGATAATGGCGGGAACTCTTCGAGAAAGATAGTTCGAGGAAAAGGCGAATGAACAGGGATTGCTGGACAGCCTTGACTTGTTAGATGAAGTTCGGACAAGAGCAATTGCCCGAACTCAACACTACCAACGGAGGATAGCATCGCACTATAACTCTCGAGTAAAGTATCGCCAATACCGATCGGGAGATTTGGTTCTAAGGAACACTTTGGCTTCAGACCCATGCCACCAAAAGAAGCTGTATCCTTTATAGGAAGGACCGTATATGATAGTTAAGCCGGTCAGTTCGGGAGCATACAAGTTAAAGAACATAACTACTGAGCGCGAACTAGATCGGTCGTGGAATGTAAGGCACTTGAAGAAATACTATCCGTAGGGATTTAACATTTTCGTTTCTGATGTCGAGTCTTTTGCTAATTCAATGCAATTTCCAGTTTCAAACAACAAATCTTTTGACTGGGGGCTACATATCAGTACTTGAATGATGTTGGTGCTAAATCAAAAGGCCTCGGTTTAAAACCCGAATGAGACCTTCGAACGCCTATAAAAATTCTACGGAATTTATAAAGGTAAAAGGCTTCGGTTTAAAACCCGAGTGAGACCTTCCAAAGCTTAAAGAATTTTTAAGGAAATTCTTAAGTATGCTAATTACAGGGCATTGCCTGATAAGATATCAGAAAGCCTAGAAGAATTCTTAGGAATCTCTAGGTAAAGGCATCGGTTTAAAACCCGAGTGGGACCTTCGAAAGCTTAGAAGAATTCTCAGGAATCTCTAAGTAAAGGCATTGGTTTGAAACCCGAGTGGGACCTTCAAAAGCTTAGAGGAATTCTCAGGAATCCCTAAGTAGAGGCTTCGGTTATGATCTGAATAAAATTTTTCACAAATACGGTTCCGACCAACTAAAAGGAAAAATTCTAAGGAATTTTATAGAAGAAGGCTTCGGTTATCCCGAACACAAAACCTTCGAACACCAAGAGAGTGGAAGGATTAAAGGATAATTCTTTATTTCTTAAGTGACCAGAAGGGGTCAACCATTACAAAATTAAAAGTATTCCTTTTGAAGGATACATATGAAATAACAGTTGACAAGGCTAGTTTCTTCGATCGGTCAAAATGGTAAATTCTGAGTATCATCATCGGCGATTGCGAAGCGTTTCGTAAGCTTCCATTTGTCGAAGGAGAGTCGGGAAGAAAACCAAAGCAAGATCCCTCGTCCTCGGCGATTGTGAAGAGTTCCGTAAGCTCCCACCTACAAAAGGGTGGGAGGAACGATGCAATTCCATATGCTTCATCTAGCTTTTCCTGGAGGACTGCGAAGAGTTCCGTAAGCTTCCCCCAAGTAAAAGCAAGAAGAATGAAGAACGTGGGGAACGATGAACTCTAGGCTTCGTTCTCTTTGCCCTTTTCGACCGATGCGGAAGCTTGATCCTTGGCCGGGTTGACGTTCAGGACAAGCTCTTCATAGGCCACTTCCCTGAAGGGGGACAAAGGAGGAGAATCATTAAGATAGAGCATTATGTCCGGATCGGCCGTAGGCAGATTTACCACGTCCTCAACCCAGTCGGGAAGGGGGAGTTGCAACTCTTCAAATACTTTGGGATGATAGTGTATCTGATAAGGAGCCGTATCAAAGTTCGGATTTCTCTTCAGGATCAACTTCTAAACTACATTCGGCCTTCTCGGTAAGCCCTGCAAATGATAGATATTCAATATATCATCAACAGGCTTACTGCCTGCCTTTGGAGTTCGATGATCTTCGCTCCAGATTCCTTCAGCTCTCCCGAGAGCTTTCCAACTTCCCGCTCTAAGCTACGGATGCTTCCCTTAGCAACATCAAGGGCCGAGGAAAGCTGCCCGATCTCGGTATTCTTCACTCTGGCCACATCCCAGTGCCTCTCCCGAAGGCGTTCAATCTCAACGTCTTTGCCTTTGGCTTCCTCCCAAAGCTTGGAAAGATCGGAATGTAATCTGCCAATCCGAAAGGCCGACTCCCACTTGCTTGTGGAAATTATCAGCAGTACTCCTGCAACATTATGAGAGTCAGTCATAAATTAAAGACATTCCAGAAGGAAAGAAGATGAAAAGACAAACTCACATTACTAATGAGTTCACGAAGGCTTCATTGGGAATAGCGTTGAAGGCTCTGCTTTCAGTGGGCATCTGAGCAAAGGTACACCATTCCAAAGCCTTTTCAAAATTGCCCGTCACAAAGTCAGACCTCTTCAATGACTAAGAAGGCCTGTATACTTCATCATCGGAATGAGGATGTTTTCTCCTAGAAGCAACGCCCTCGGCCTCCTGGAAAATCTCCCGATTCTCCTTCATCGGGGTAGGCACAAAATGCACAGAGTCTTCCATGGCTAAGGGGGATTTGGTCGAAAATGTTGAGGCTTCGAGTAGTGCTTTGGAGATCGGGACATCAGAAGAAGGAACCACGCTTTCCTCTTCAAACCAAACGATCCTTCTCTCAGCCGAAGTGACCTTCTTGGCGGCCTTTGCCTGAATGGCATCTGGATTAACCCTCGGAGGCACTGAAAAGAAAGAACCAACATTCTCTTCAAAATACAGGATCTAAAACCTTAGAATCTACAAGGCGATCAGAAGGGAAATCAAAATAAGACTTTTAGCTTCTCCTGAAGATTCCGATGCCAAGACAGTGATTTTAGAGCCTGCTACCTCAAGTAACGAAGTGACGAAACCAATGCCTTGGAGCTTCTCAGAGAGAAGAAATTAGAAAGTCATAACAGAAGAACAAGGAGAAACTTACTTGTTCAGAGTTCTACTAATCTTCAGCCGGAAATGCAAAAGCAGAGAGAGTGGCAAGGAGGAGTTGAAACTTCAAGCACTGCTGTGTTCGCAAAGGACGTAAACAAGGTTTGAAGTCAAGCGAAGTGGTTTAAATAACCTTAGGAAGTAATGCGAAGAGGCGTGACTCAGTCGAATCAAGGGCCAAGGAAGAGCGACGGTTCGAATACCGATCATTGGATCCAAGATCAACGGCTAGAAATTAATGACTCTTCGGATTTGACATAAAAGAGTCAGAGCCGTCACAAGCTTCCTCGTGGAATGTTAAACGCCAGTTACGAAGGAGTGCAGCTCGAGAAACGAAACGTCGTCCAAATGCAATAAATGTGATGGAACGTTATAATAAATATGAGAAAAACGTTTGGTTTTCTCCAGAAGAATTGTGCCGAATGCAGTACTCGCAAAAATCAGATGACATAAAGGTGAATTAATAAGATTAGGAAAACTTGAAGTTCTCCTAAGCGGGGCTTCGGGTAAAAACTGAATAAGACCCTCGGAAGAAGCATCGGTTTTGAGTGAGACTTCCCAACGACGATCGGTTTGCACCAAGTGAGACTTTCGAAGGACAAAGCATTGGCTTGTCCCGAATGCCAGTTTCAGTCAAGATTCGGCAAGGCTCCGAAGGGAATAAAGGCAATACCCGGCCGAGTCATCGATGGATAAGGCTTTCGCATTCTGGATATTCCCGAAAGGGAATCCCACGAATCAACTATGTCTATACGTACGAAGTTCTGAAGACAAGGAATTAAGGTCTTTTCATTAATTCATGAAGCGGCCATAGGGGCCAACCCTTACAAAAAAAAAGAAGAAAAAACTTTCACTCTGGTGCAGGTTTATGGACTGGCGTGGTTGAAGGATCCGCAGTTGAGGCTTGCTCCCGAAGGTTCTGATTTTCGCCGACCTCTTCAGTATTAGGAAGAGGCGGAGAGTCACTGAGATATAAATCAATATCCGGATCAGCCGGATAAGGATCATCATCTTCTTGAGCCCACTTGGAAAGAGGCATTTGAAGCTTCTCAAACACTTCAGAATGACAAACCGCTTGGAAGGAAGCAGTGTCGAAGGAAGGATCAGCTGAGAGAATGGCTTTCCACACATCATTCTGCCCTTCCTGATAGGCTTGAGTGTTGTAGGGGATCATCAAGTTACTGAAAGGATCATTGTTCAGATACTTAACGAGCGCAGGCTTTTTGAAGATCGTGGGAAAGATGTTCGGGCTTGGAGGGGATGACCACTTTCTGAAGATCTTCCTTTTCTTTGGCCATAATATCAACCCTCTTGCTGTACTCAGCAGAGATTCCTTCGTGACTCTTCAACTCACGAGTGAAGGCTCCGATTCGGCTATTAGCCAGATTAAGATCCTTCTTGAGATGATCGACTTTGGCGTTCTCCTCCTCAAGCGCAGCGGCCTCCTTCTTCAATCAGGCAATGTCTGAGTGTGCCATCCTTAATTGTTCGTCATAATATTGAAGTCGGGAACTGCTGCGACCCACTCGATTCAAGGCCTCAATTTGTTGGTGAAAATTCTCCACGGCGGTCCTAAGAAGATAGATAATTATCAAAGAATTCTGAAGGATGCCATGATTAAGCAATCATTAAATCAGGAAAATCAATTACCTGGTAGAAATGCGGACCAGCGCATCGTCACTAAGGGACTCGAAGGCTTGACGATCGGCTGACATTAGGCAAAGTGAACTCCATTCGCGCCTTTCTCGGGTTTCTGCGTGACCCGATCTGACACATTCAGAGTCCATTGGGGAACGAAGATTTCCTCCGATCCTTGGTTCTTCCGCTGCTTCTTCGGGACAGTAGCGTCGGTTGGGTCATGTCTCCTTTTGGTTCGGATAAGAGGAGGGATGACTTCTTCTTCCTCAATTGGCTTTTTTTCCTTTCCTCGAGCCTCAACTGGCTTTTTTCCTTTTCCCGACATTTTCTCTGTAGCCTCAACTGCCTTGATCGTGTTCGCCCGGATGGCTTCCGGATTAACCCTTGGAGGCATTGCAAAGAAAGCTAAAGTTAGAGAATTCAATGAAGCCACATTATGATCAGGAGAAGCACAAAGATTAGAAAGCTCACAATTAGCTAGCCCCCAGTATTGAAGGATAGCTGTATATTCCATCTCCAGACCGTGAACCTCTTGGAACCACGGAATTGACTTAATATTTTTGGCTGCAGTAGCTTGTTCGGCGTCGTTCAACGGAAGAACGCGATTAGCTTCGGTATAGGATTCAAGCTGGTTCTAGCCAATCGGGAAGTTTAAATCTTTCTGGGGTGCTCGGCAGAAAAATACCGATTGCGCCACCCTTTGTGGTTAGAAGGACAGGTACCCTTGGCTAGGATACTGCTCGACCATCCAAGCTCGGTCTTGTTACGCTTGGATAAGAATACCCAACCCGGAGGTTTAATGCTAAGCTCAAAGCATAATCCAAGAAAGCCAACGAGATGACGCTAGCTGTTGGGGTATTCCGGGACAAATGTCCCAGTGGTTCAAAACCTGAGAAAACAAAGGATTAAAAAAGGGAAACCAAACCCCACTTTCCAGGGTGTCCAGGTATAGCGAAAATTCATCAGGGGGATTCGAATTGGCCCTTTTGTCGGGATTGGGAATTCGAAGAAAATAGGAAACAGAAAAATCGAAGTGTTCGGTTGCCAAAGTCAGTTCGGCTTCGGTATATTCAGAGACAAAAAAGCTTGGGCCTTGCTTAGGTTTATTGGATTGCCGAGGGACCTTGGCGGCCGCTTTCAAAGTTTTAGATGATCTGGAATAGGGAGGCAGGGTTGGAACCTCAATCTCTTTCTTTTGGCTCACCTCTTCAAATTCACGCCAAACATCAGTTAAATTTTGTCCCTCATTACCCAATTGTTCAACGGAGATAGAGACAGTGGCCTCGTCACCGGAATCGCCCTGACCGGCGTTACGTCCAGAGGAACCCTCGTCAGAGGTTCTATTGCTTTCCATTACAAGGAAAGTCTGGTTTTGGTTTTTAAATCTGAAAGAAAACGGAAGTAAGTAAAGAAGGCAGAAGAGTCAATGAACTTACTTGTTCACCGGAGTAGAAAGCTTGAGAGTAGGGAGACTGATAGGGTGCAGAGAAGACGACGATGGGTTTCAAATTACAGACAAGAGAATGAAATTTGAAAGCAACAAATGGCTTTTAAATAAGCAAGTCTGCAAGTACGTGTACGATCAGGATCAGTCCAGATCAACGATCGTGATCGAGAGACGTTTAGGAAAAGCGTAAATGAATCGAATCAGAGTTGACGTTTTGAAGAACTGTCGTTTCGAGTTAAAAACAATGATGATTTCGGTTGTGACAGACACGTGGCGACTCTCGCGTGAAAGCTGAAGACGTTTGAGTAACTCGAGGAAAACGATGACATAGCAGCAATAAATGCGACGTGACATTCAATTAAGCGAGAAATCGTTTGGATTCCTTGTTCGGTCGGTATCCATGTTTGGTCTAAACCAAACCAAGCCCTCGGCGTTCCCGGACGCTTGGCCTGGGGGGCTCATGATACGGGAAAAATATCGTCGAACCGGGTCCTTTCTTGGTTCAACTCCTGGCCCCGGTCATGGACAACCCGACCGATTTTGATTCGGACGAACCAGATTTGAAGATAGCGTGCTAAGGAAGAAACCTTGCATGATCAGTAAGCAAGCCCACATCTAGGATTCTCGGGATGGATAACCCACCAAGTGGCGGTTATCAACACTCGTGGAAGCAGACGATCGTGCAAAGTTGGGTAATTGCCACACCCGCAGCAAAAGATCTTGTCATCAAGGGGAAGTTGTCCATTACCCCACGAACGGGTCTAACCGTCAAGATCCGACGGCCACCAAAAGAAGGCTTGAATGAGTTCAACGGACAAGATTAGAAGGTAAACACTATATAAGTCATAGCCTAAGTACGAAGAAGGTAACTGAATCGTATTCCCAGTAATCGTATTCATACTTTAGCTCTGCGATTAGCCAGAGCCTTTGTGATAAGTTCATCAACTGACTTAGTCTTCGGAGGTGGACTCCCGACCCCCACGGTCGGGCCACATCTGACAATTGTTTTGCAGATCATTCATCAGTGATCTAAGGGCTGAGCAGATTTTGGACGCATCAATATCAAATTCTTTAAACCCTGGAATTTGGTGTACATCATAGAATCTTTGTGTCAGTCTTTGGCATGACAAATTTTTTTACACTGTTGAGGAATGATTTTGACCATCTTGAAAAGCACAAATTTTATGAGTCTTGTGGTGTTGAAACTTATTTTCTTTCCCATTCCTTTATTTAGTTGAAATCTCTTAATTTAGTTGAGGTCAGATAGTAAAAGTAATGAAATATCCTTGTCCAACTTGAAAGGTGATCAGAAATTTGAATCAGCCCAGGTTGGCAAGGACTGAATTTGTGGAATGAGCGAATTATTTTTCCTTACTGTTTTTTGTAGCTTTATATTTTACAAACTTAAAATTATTATGTTTCAATGTATTTAGTGGCCATCTTTGTTCCTTTGCTGACAATGGAAATAATTGTTCTATTGATTTGGATAGCCTTTTTGATTTGTAGAACCCAACATTTTTTGGTTGGCACACTAATGGCTAGTTGTTTGCTTGTTTTTGGATATTCTTTGGAACTTGTTCATGCTTGTGTTCTTCTTCCCCTGCTCGTATATTTGCAGTATATCAAAGAATAGTATGTATCAGTTGCTGCAACCACGTCTTGATGCTCTTCTGTTTGAGATAATTTTCCCCCTCATGTGCTTCAATGATAATGATCAAAAGCTTTGGGATGAAGATCCACATGAGTATGTGAGGAAGGGTTATGGTGAGTCTTCATAATGTGGCCGTATACCCTGAAACCTCTAGGATTATTTCTCTAGGTATAGATGATTTGATATACTAATACATGTGTGCAGATATTATTGAAGATTTATATAGTCCTAGGACTGCTGCAATGGATTTTGTAAGTGAGATGGTCAGGAAACGTGGTAAAGGAAACCTGCAGAAGTTCATTCAATTCATTGTGGAGATTTTTAGGAGGTACTTTTGCTCTTCTACAATCTACATGTTCTGATCTGGAAAATAGTTGTTATGTTTTTAAATATATGTATATTTTTTAATCTAGATATGATGAGTCACCGGCAGAGTACAAACCATATCGACAAAAGGATGGTGCTCTTCTTGCTATTGGAGCATTATGTGATAAATTGAAACAAACTGAACCTTACAAGTTTGAGCTTGAACGCATGTTAGTGCAACATGTTTTTCCTGAGTTTAGCAGTCCTGCAGGCCATCTTAGAGCGAAGGTTTGCTGTTTCACCTATACTTTCATTTATATTTATATGTGCTTGTGCATTTGGCAACATGCATGTCTCTTGTATTTCTAATTTACTTGATTTTCATGCTTTATTCTTTTCCTTGTCACTTGCTTTTACTATTTTCATTTTCACTTCCCTTTCCTTTTCTGTTTTTTCTTTTTTGTTGTGGGGGGTGGGGTCACAGGTTTGGTCCTTCACAGGAGGCCTGACAAATGGCTTGGTCCCAGTAAAAATTCCCCATCTGAACTTTCCCAACCAGTTCATCTTTTAGAGCATCGTTCTTTATGCATTAGGGAATGGTTATTTTAAACTCCCCCTTTTTTGCTCCCCACCAAAAAAGAAAACCCTCTTTTGACTTTGCAACCACTGGATAACCTGGTGAGTTGCCTTCTGAAATTGTGTTCATCCAGTCATTTGTAAAGGGTCATATTTTCTTAACATGGATACATGTTAATATCTTTTGTATATGTGGTGATTGTTTCTTGCCAGTGTTCCGTGTGTAGGTCTTGAAGCATGTTTCAGGGCTAGGCAGCTGAGAAACATCCTGGTTGTATTAAAAGATGTGCATACTAAATCCTACAATTCAAAACATGGAAATTACCCTTTCTTGAAACAAAGTTTAGGTTTTGGAAATAAAAGGACCGGGCGTGGTATCATATAGGTGCTGGGTTCTTCATTTATTTGTCTTTTGAATCGAGTCAATTTAGGTTTTTGAGTTGCAAGTCTATTTGGAGTTTGTTAGGTTCTCTCCAATCTCTCACGTAAGGCAGGTCTTTTCTTCTTATTTCTATTTTTTTGTAGTTTTTTTTAACTTTGCTAGTTGTAAGGCATTATGCCGCATTATTTATTTGTCCCATTGTAGAAAAATAAAGTAGATTAGGTTAAAGTAAATTTTCAGTTTTCAGCATGGTCGTGAGAGTCTTTGTCCTAAGAAGAAGACACTGTTGCTTAAAACTCCGGGGTTCAATCAGGTTGGTGTTTAAAATCCTAGACCTTTGAGGTGTTTGAAATCTATACAAAAATGGAAGAAGATTTGATGTAATAAGGGTTGCCCCCCCATAATTGGGCCTAAAACCCAGACCCCAAAGGTCCAATGCAAAACTAGTAAATATTGAGGGGTATTTTGGTCATTTTCCCAGCCTGTTTGTACCTCAAAGGGGTCTAGTTGGAACCCCCTCATGTGTCTATCTTTTATTTTATTTTTTATTTGGATTAGTATCTTCTGAGTTATGACAGCGTCCTAGTCTATGCGAGAGTCCTAGTTGGAATCTATTTGGAAGATTCCTTCTTGACAATTCTTATTTTATTTTGTTATTTTTTTGTGGTCCTAGAGGAGTCCAGATCGTCTCCCCCGATGGCTGTTGACCATGAATTATAGGGAGCCCACAAGGTTAGGGTGATGGGTTTTTTTTTTTAATATTTTATTTTTTTTACTTGTGGGCCCCACATAATTTGTGGTTGTAACGTTATCGGGGGAGCACTCTCAGGGGAGATGATCCACATGTCACTTAATTGGCAATTAGTTAGTAATTATTCATGTGTGTAGGATTTTTTTATTTTTTTTGTTGTTTACAAGTTGTTCAGCCCTATTAGGTTTTCAAGATTGAAGAATCCAATTATTCTTTAATGTAAGGCTATTTATAGCCCACCACTTCCATGTGAAGAATTCAGTTGCAGATTAATACAATTTGAAGGCTTGGAGTCGTGGGAAGATACCACAAGGACTGAGCTTGGTAATTTTCTGAAGTTCCAGCATGTTCTTGGTGATCACCTTCTTCAACTCAACAGCAACAGCAGTCTCTTAAACCAGTAAGTGCATCCTAGCTCCCTCCCCTTCCATTCCAGCACCTCTCCCCCTACCCTTGCATGTGCTGGAACCCCCACACCCTCCCCTCCGTTGCAAGATCTCCCCACCGCTCCCCCTTCTATTGTAGCCCACTATAGCCCCTCCCCTACATTGTGGCATCCCCAAGAAACCTTCCCCACCCCTCCTAAACCCTACGACACCCACCCTTGCCCCTCTGATGCAGAATTGAAGACATATTTAAGAAAGAAGAAGCCCATTGGGTCAGGCCCATCAAAGGCCTAAAGCTATCACCCAAATCAGCCCATGGCTTTTATAGGCTAGGATTGTTTTAGTGGGTTAAAGTTAGCCCACATATGTTGAACTTCATAGTCTAGACTTAAGCCCAAGTCTAGTTTTTGAAAAGTCAATAAAAAGGGCTATGGTTTGAAAATAAAAGAACTCATTGTCAAAGGAGTTTTCCTTTGTCAAAGAATTGGGTGGTAGTTGAGTTATTAATAGGTAGGTGGTGTTAGTTAGTGGTTGGATGTTACCATTAATGTTTATGTCTCTTTAGAATGCTATATAAAGAGACTTATGTAAAAGGTAGAGACACAACTCATGAATTGAAATCAAATTGCTTTGTTAGCATTCCTTCTCTATGGAAAATCCTTGTGTTTGATCAAGGTAGGTTGGTGTTCGATCCAATCGATCCACCTTGTGGCATGAAGCCCGGGTGTTGCATTGTTATTCTCAATTCCCTCGTATTGTCCTTTCAATTTCTTCATCATAGTTTTGCCCCTGTTTTGAAGATCTATTCAACCCGTATTTTCATGCTATTACCCTTATAATAACACTCTAGTTTCATCCCTCTTTCACATATGAATTCTATTTCATCTTAAGTCTATCAAATATGAAATTGATTCCCTCAAAAAGTTCCTATTTGGCTACTGTTTTGATCAATCAAATACAGTACTACATTATGTGGTATCAGAGCTATGACAGGGAGTGAAACTTTTGGATTGGATACTGACCTTGTGGCAGTAATGATGGGGATGTTGCAACAATTGAGCAACCAAATCACTACAAGCCACAAGCAAGTGGAAGAGAGGTTCTCAGTAATGGAGGCCATAGTTGTTGCCTCTACTCATGCTCCACACCCTCCACTTGGTGAAGAATCCCAGCCAACTCACTTTATAGCCAACTTTCCTACTAGGATGAATACAGGAAGAGGGTCCCAAAGGATTCTAGTTGTGCTACCAACCCTCGAAGAGCACATACAGAGTTATTTCACTGGGGAACAACTTACATTCAATAAGCATGTTGGTGACTCTCAAAAGGTAAAGCTTGAACATCAGGAGTTCATTCACATTAGCCATAACACAGGGCTGGGTATTGGCTTTTGTTACTAGAGAAGTTACCCCTCAACCTAAGGTGATATTCCCTCCACTTATTAAAAAGTTACCTTCTGATTTTCCTGAGGTGGTTCATGATGAGTTACCTAAGGAGCTACCTCTTATGCGTGATATTTTGCATGCCACTAATTTGGTATCGGGTCCAATGTTACCAAACCTACCGACCTATCAACTCAGCCTAGCGGAGCACAATGAATTCAAACGACAGGTGGATGAGTCGCTACATGAAGGATTCATTCAAAAGAGAGCTTAAGTCCATGTGTTGTACTGACATTACTCACTCCAAAGGACGGCTCATGGCATATGTGTGTGGGCAGTCGAGCAATCAATAAAATTACAGTCGAGTATAGGTTTCCTATACCGCAGTTTGATGCCGTGTTAGAAATGAACATAAGCAATGTCTTCAATGTGGTTGACTTACATCTTTATTTAGGACGCCACTTTGATGATGGAGACACTGAACAAATGTTGAAGCAGCCCCAACTCAAGCCACCAATCACTGACATCATTGAGGAGGTTTTGGATGACTCTTACAAAACCACTCGTCGTGGCACTGGATATCATGCTTTCCTCGTCAAATGGAAGAATCGTCCACGACATGATAGTACTTGGATTCATGCTGATGATTTCAAGAAACTCGATCCCGATTTGTATGAACGTTATATGTCATTCATTCATTCGTCAAAGACGAATGTTTTCAAGCTAGGGAGAGTTGATGCAGAATTGAAGACGTATTTAAGAAAGAAGAAGCCCATTGGGTTAGGCCCATCAAAGGCTTAAAGCTATCACACAAATCAACCCATGGCTTTCATGGGCTAGGACTGTTTTAGTGGGTTAAAGTTAGCCCACATATGTTGAACTTCATAGTCTAGACCTAAGCCCAAGTCTAATTTTTGAAAAGTCAATAAAAGGGGCTATGATTTGAAAATAAAATAACTCATTGTCAAAGGAGTTTTCTTTTGTCAAAGAGTCCTTTGACAATGAGTTAGGTAGTAGTTGAGTTATTAATATGTAGGTGGTGTTAGCTAGTGGTTGGATGTTACCATTAATGTTTGTCTCTTTAGAATGCTATATAAAGAGACTTATGTAAGAGGTGAAGACACAACTAATGAGTTGAAATCAAATTGCTTTGTTAGCATTCGTTCTCTATGGAAAATCCTTGTGTTTGATCAAGGTAGATTGGTGTTCGATCCAATCGATCCACCTTGCGGTGTGAAGCCCGGGTGTTGCATTGTTATTTTCAATTCCCTCGTATTGTCCTTTCAATTTCTTCATCATAGTTTTGCCCCTGTTTTGAAGATCTATTCAACCCGTATTTTCATGCTATTATCCTTATAATACCACTCTAGTTTCAGCCCTCTTTCACATATGAATTCTATTTCATCTTAAGCCTATTAAATCTGAAATTGATTCCGTCGAAAAGGTCCTATTTGGTTACTGTTTTGATCAATCAAATACAGTACTACATTACCCTCTTCCTCATTCTTGCCTTTCTTGATGTTGCAGCAGCATTAGAGAAAGAAAAAAGCAGAAAAGAAAAGAAATGAAATTAAAAAAGAAAGAAGAGAAGAGATAAGAAAGAAAGAAAGAAAGAAAGAAGAATGAAAGGAGGAGGAGGCAAGATTTAGATTCTTGAAGAATCCCAAGAGCCCAAACTATACCTAATTGCAAGCTTCCCTTTTCCCCTCTCCCTAATTGCTAAACCCTTACCCCCATCCCATCTCACAAGTTGAATTGTTTTACCTCCAAAGTTTTCCCCCAAAGGGTTTGTTTAAAACATAAAACCCTAATTTATCTTAATCCACCAGCCCATCTAAGGTTTGTTAAAACCCTAAAAACTCCCCAACCCCCCCCCCCGCGGCGGGGTTTCCATAGTCAAGATACACAATTCTTTAGCCCATCCAAGGTTTGGTATCCTAAACTTAGCCAAACTTCCTCTCAGAAACATCTCATAGGAAAGCCCATCATCCCAAAACCATATCCAAACCATCCCATGGATAACCCTTACCTTATTGGTAGCCCATGAATAATTGAAGGCTGGCTATGAATCTGGGATGCATCAAGATTCCCCTTCTTTAATGTCCCACTGCCCAGTGAAACTTGTGGTTTTTAACTCACTGGTATCTATGTTATATTTTCTTTAGTCCCATCTTTCTTCTTCTTTTTAACACTTAATGAATTCCCTTAGATACCGAAATTTCCAGTCAGATTTGCACTAATCTGACCATTTAAATTGACTCAAACTGGGGGAACCTTACTCCCTATTAGGTCTACATTCCCCCCAAGTTATCTAGATTCATTACCTATAGGAGTTAGGGGGGCAAGTTTGGCTCCGATGCCTCAAGCCGCCTTGGCCTGCCATTAGCCCAAACAAGGTTTTGGCTCCAAATTCTGGCCTTGAGGGCAGGTTATAGCTGGCCTGGGTGGCCTTGAATCCCTGATCTGGTTCAGGGTTGGGTCGAGGTTGAGTGCTTGACCATGTAGATTATTTTAGGTAAAAGTAGGTTAACAATGAATTGTTTTATTGTTCCATGTTTAGGTTAACAGTCAGGGTAAGGGCTGGGCTAGGTTATTTAGTTGTAGGCTCGGGGTAGGGTCAGGTGTTCGGTTTTAAAAAGCTTGGCCTACCCTGACCCTATTGCAGCCCTACGAGGAGTCTGACTAGCTTTGAAACTCCTACCAGATTTAGGACTCTCAAATCAGCCGTCAAATTTAGCCAATTTTCACCCTATAGGATCCTTAGGATCTTCATACCAATCCCTTAAAAGTTTCATTGAGATCCAACCATTGAAAATACCTGAGATATCTCTGTGCAACTTTTTTTGAATATTTGTCTTTTGGGATGATTTCATTGAAGATCTTGAAAGTGTGTTGCCTTTTTGGGACTCCCAAATTGATGCTGCATCGCCACCCACCTTCCTTCTGATGTAGACCCCCACATCCACAAGAGATCCTAGGGGAAGAAAGCCAAGAAAATGTGGCCTTGATAGGCTCCATACTTGGTTAATCAAGTAAATTGAACCAGGTAATGTTGGTTCAGTTTGTTTTATTAGGTTCATTTGAGTTTAGTTGTTAGGTTCTTTTCCTTAAAACTAGTAATATTTGGGTCTGTCTTCAGGCTCCAAGTGTGGGGGGATGTAGCTGTTTTACAGTTTAAAAGGGAGGTTGAATATTAAATAAGAAAAGCTTCTCATTGAGTAACCTCTCTTTTGCTGGCTGGTTCTGAAAGTGAGGTTAAGCCTACAAGCCTAGACACCTGCAACTGGTTTAAGATTGAAGGTCAACCTTCATCTTCCATCTGAATATTCCATCCTCAAGGTGACAAGGCTCCGTTAAGGTATTACTGGCTGCCTACAACAATCCATTTATCCTATCATATATATATATATATATATATATATATATATATATATATATATATATTTTCTGTGGTAATGTGTTGAACCTCTTTTTCTGTATTTTTACAGCTCCCAGGACACCCAAATTCAAGGTCAGATTCAAGCCAATTTAACTGATATATCTTTCTCACACTTTAGGCATTTCATCCTTCCAACTATTGGACCTTAGATCCCAGTTTGACACTACGATGACCATTTAGTTTCAATATATAAAGTTTTTCTTGCATTTTCCTACTCCCTACAAAACTAAAACAACAACAATAAGCCTTTTCCCTACTAAATGGATTCTTGCCCTCCAAGGTTGAATCGATGAAAAGGGTTTGGCTCTTTTTTTTTCCAGTGCTGGCTGCCGACCTGATGCACCAAATCTCCTCCTTTACCCGGGCTTGGGACCAGCAACAGACACTGGCGGAGTTATTTTCCTACTCTCTAAACCCCCCAAAACAAAAATCTTCATATATTCTGATTTTGCCAGCCAAACCTAACTTAACTTTGGGGATCATATCCTACATCATTATGTGCATCCCCTTCAAGTTTTGCTCATTCCGATAAATTTTCATCCCATCTCTCAAGAACCTGTGCATCCCACCATTATAATCCTATCCAAAACTGACACCCAATAATCCTTTATGCTATTTCATTCCAAGTAACCCTTCTGGGAATTCAGAGGCCATAGCCACATCCATCCTTAATTGTGAATTCATCCCATCACAGCCCATATCACAAAGACCCCCCCCCCCCCCCATATCCCATTACCAAAATTTCATATCTTACCCGGATCTTCTTCCATAATGGTATGAACAATAGTATTATTGGAGTAGATACACGAATCACTTTAAATACCAGAAGCGGAGTAGGTGGATTGTTTTTTGGTTCCATGAGTTGGTTGTCTAAAAGATCTTGGAAGAAGTGGCCCTCATTCAATTTGGGCTGCATCACAGTCCAATTAGGATTCGGATTATAGGTTGTTTGGCCTTTTAAAAGCCCTTATTGTGTGAAGAACTGGGCAGTTTGTTGAGATTAATTTTTTTTCTTCTAACATTGGACTGCAATGAAGCCTTTTGAAGTTGCTGGACTATCGTCTCTGGGAGGGCTCATTAGAATGTAGGTGGGGCCTTGACAAGCTATTGGGTGGTCAACAAATCGGTCCATACCAACCTTAGGTTGTTTTTGAAGAAAAAGCAGGTCTACTTTGGTGCCAAATCTATACCTCTTTCTTATTGAGCTCTCTTGGATGAGTCCCAATTGGACTTGGGGGTGGGGGGTGGAGAAGATTGCCTTCATGGGCTACAGTCCCACAAAAAATTGATTGAGTCCCACCCACTCCCTACCTTCTAGGCTACTACTGTACATGGTTGTCGCACCTAGGCGGTTTTTCAACCGCCTTGTTTTGAACCACTCTGTTAACATGCAGTTTTTTTGAACAGGGTGTGGGGGGAGGAGAAGAGAGGGAAGAGAGGAGCCATAACTTAGCATACACTTCACCATATATAGTCAATCCAAAATTCTCTGGCTGCTAAACTTATTTACAAGAACTCAGATACTTAGGCCTCAAGCTATAAAAGATGTTTCATGATATCTTAGGCCTTATAGAAAAATAAATAGACAGTGGGAAGAAAAGAATAACCAAAATAGTAAAGCTCTGAAAAAGAAGGTGAAGATGTAGTGATGTTGGACAAGGGGAAGGAGAAGACTCTCATGGCTTTTAAGGGAAAGGAAAGAGGCATCAGATGGGGGTGGGAGACAGCGTCCACTCAGCTAACTGTTCTTGATAAGAAAACTCATTCTCATTCAATCTAATCCAGTTGGTGGATTTTCAATGATCTTCAAGACTCCAAAAATAGTATTACAAAATGAAACCAGAAGATTCTATGGCTCCTGCTTTAGGGTGTGAACTAGTTATGGATCCAAATAGTCGGTCCAGTTCTGGTTCGCTTCAAATTGTGGAATTGAGATCTAGATCTTGACCTAGACCAAGTCTTGGAGCGGTTCTGAAATTGAAAACCATATTTTGTCCTCATCAGGCCAGTCAAGTTCGGTTCTAGTTAATGGTTCTTATATTCAGTTCCTACATGGTTAGTTAATTGGTTACTTTATTCAATTTATATTCGGTTATGCTATTTAGATCTCATTCGATTATGATATTCAAAAGACTAGATAGAGCAAAAGTTAATGATCTGAATATGTAATTTGCTTAAATGAAATGCGACCAATCTTGATTCACATTAGACATGTCTTGATTCATGAAGAAGATGGGAAGAATAATCACATTGAAGGAGAGATTCTTCTGGAAGAAATACCCATTTCTAGAGAAATAGACCATTACTTTTATACCTTCAATTCTCAGTATTGCCGACTAGCGGCAAAGAAGACCCATTGAAGGCTAAGAAGATTGGAAGGATAGTTAATAACAGAAGTTATGATTTTTTAAACCACTTAAATATTTAGTAAGAATCAGATATTAACAGATAAGCTACTGGGACGTAGAATATTAGTTCTTAAAAAAAGAAAAATTCACTTAATAAAGGAAGGGAAAAAGCTAGAGTAAGAAATTATCTAAGTGTTCAATTTTAGAGATCTGGATTATTCACTCTGAACCAGTCTAGGGTATTCAGTCTGGATTGACTTACTGCTAACTTCCTGAGTTGGATAATGTTCAAGTGAGGAAACTTGAATAGGACTCTTGATTAAGGGATATGAAAAAAGTAACTTAATGCCCACAACTTTCCAGATGAACACCTAATGAATCTCGCTCCTTGTTAATCTTCCATTGATACATTAACGTCTATATATTCATTTGTCTATCGATGGGCTCACGAGGCATGACATGTTATGCATTAGGTTAGGCACAGGTTGAATGCCTAGTGTCGGCCACAAATTTTCAAAATACTGTTTTAGATATTCTTTCTTTTCTCCATTTCTGTAATTTGACTTTCATTCATCCTACCCATTTTTGGTTGTGGTGGTATTGGTTACACTTAACCCTGTGTTTCATGTGTGCTTTCATGTGTGCTTTCATGTGCCTCTTCATGTGCCTCTTCATGTGCCAATTACTGTATACTTATTTGACTTACATAAACCTTTGTTTCCGTATTGTCATCAATGTGTGTTAACTTAATTCACTGTAAACTTCATACGGTAGGCAGCATGGGTTGGTTATGCATTGATCACACTTGCCCTTGGTTGTGGTGGTATTGGTCACAGATAACCTTGTGGTTCTTTTGGACTTACATGCGTCTCCATTTGCCAATTATCATTTACTTCTTAGTTCTTATTTGGCTTATATAAGCCTTTCTTTTCATACTGTCACCAATTTCTGTTGACTTAATCCATTGTAAGTTTTCTTAACAATATTAGGCAGCATGGGTTGCGGGCCAGTATGCACACATCAACTTTGCAGATCAGAACAATTTCCGCAAAGCTTTACACAGTGTTGTCTCTGGGTTGCATGATCCTGAGCTTCCAGTTCGTGTTGATTCAGTCTTTGCACTACGATCTTTTGTTGAAGCCTGTAAAGGTATGTCTAGCTACAGATGATTCTCTCATTATTCTTGGTTGTTTAATTTTCTATTAGGTGCATGTAACAGAAAACTTCCCATTTTGCATGCAGATTTAAGTGAGATCCGCCCAATTCTTCCCCAGTTACTAGATGGTATGTGATTTTGACATCTGATGCTTCTACTGCTTTTCAAATTTATCATGTGGTACATTTTCTTTAAATGAATATTTGATGTCTCCTACAGAGTTCTTTAAACTGATGAATGAGGTTGAGAATGAGGACCTAGTTTTCTCTCTCGAGACCATTGTAGACAAATTTGGGGAAGAGATGGCACCTTATGCTCTTGGGTTATGCCAGAACTTGGTGATGAACAATTTTTTTGGTTGCAATTTTGTATGTTTGATGTCCTGTTTTTCTTGTATTGGTGATCTTATTTTGTTCCTTTTTTCCTTCAACAGGCTGCTGCATTCTGGAAATGCATGAACACTGCTGAAGCTGATGATGAGGCTGATGACCCAGGTGCACTTGCTGCGGTAGGTTGTCTGCGTGCAATCAGCACAATCCTTGAGTCTGTGAGCAGGTTTCCCCATCTCTTTGTTCAAATTGAGCCTACTCTGCTACCTATAATGCGTAGGATGTTGACTACCGATGGGCAAGGTAAAAAGAAAATTAAAAAAGATAGAAGATTTCCTACTTCATTGACATTATTGAATTTTTGTGCTTTACTAAACTTTGAATTTTCTGTTTGTGGCACTTATCATCTTAGTTTTTGCATGCATCATGTGTTGAACTAGCTTCAACACAACGAGAGGAGTGTCAATCAGTGTATCTTACTTGTTCCCAATAACCATGCATTGTTCCAACCCAGTGATTATTCAGGTATTAGCTGTCACTTATGCTAACCTGACCGCTCTTTGAGCAATAACCTGTAGATTCCATGGCTTGCCCAAATTTGCCTGCTATAGTTCTTATGCCCTCACGCACTACGACCAAGCTTGGCCAGGCTTACTAAGAGAGACCCACCCACTCTACACATACAAATATACGCGTCTACATCCAAACATTTACACAACACCCTGTGGGAGCTTGCCTTCATCCACGGATTAGCTACCTAGGAATTCTTATTTCTGCAACTACAGTCCAGGACACTTTTCTACTTCTGTCCTTATATCATACAAAGAGTTGAGGGCTTGATCTAACCTCATAGTGACTAGTGACTTGTAGCTGTAACACAAATCGAGCACAAATCCCGATTCAAATCCTCATGTTCATGTTTATATTCACTTTTTTATTTTAACTAGGAGGCACCTAGTGATGCAAACAAAATTCTAGGGTTTGGAATAATAGGATTATGACCTAGACCTCTCTCCGTGAACCAGTTGTCTTATAGGAAATTCTAGGGTTTGAATTTCAGATCTGGAATGCCTGGATAGAGCTTTAAAGGATGCTGTTTTAGGGTTTGGTTAGGCTTAGGAAGGGACTGTAGTTAGTGCTCTGTAATTTCAGGATAACTCTAATAAGTTTAGGTGAGTCCCAGTTGGTTTAAGTTAGGTTTCAAGAGACCTAAAGGGTTTGGATTCTTGGATTGCGCTGGGGTTGGGGTCGAGGGTGGGAGAAGGGTTGGGGATGCTAATCCTAAAAGGGTGAGCTAATAGGAATTGGGGTTTGGAAGTTATAGGTGATCCAATGATGTGAACAAGGGCCCACCTTGGCCAAAACCTTGGTTGTCAAGGCGGCAAGGCGACCAAAGCGTTTGGGGGCTCTGCCTAGGCGATTAGGCGATGAAGCGGCAATGATGCAACCAAAGTTGTTGGGTCAAAATATTTCAATACAATTGCTATTAAACTATTTTTCAATACAATTACTTTTTATGATAAAGTAAACAAACATTCAATAATCACATTCATAAAAAAAAGCATTCAAGAATAAAATCAAGCATTTAATTATTCATTGATTCTCGATTCCAAAAGGACTAACGATTAAATTTATATGCAGCTTTGTAGAATAAATTTTAATTTAAAGAATAAAATGAAGAAAAAAAATATTATGTACAAAATGTAAAAAAACCGGCTGCTTCAGTGTTTTGGCAGCAACAAGGCGCACAAGGTGACAAAGCGGGGAAAAAACGACACCTCAATTAAGCAGTTTAAAACAAGGTGGTTGAAAAGCTGCCTTGCCGCCTAGGCAGACGCTTTGACAACCATGGTGTGGGCCCCAAGGCCACTCCAAGGTGGCATACGTAGTGCTGGCCAAACCCCTAAAAGGGGCATATTGGTCAATTTTTAGGCCTAATTAGCTACTGAAATTTAATTTTAATTTTCAGTGTCTAGTTTTGTTTAAAAGTCTTAGTCTGAGTTGGTAGTTGAGTTTTTGAGTTCTAAGAAGTCTTCCTTTAAAGTAGGACTCTTATAGAAAGTTAGGTCTTTCATTTCAAGGAGAGGTCTTTTAATTTATGTGGTTGTTTCTAATTCTAAGGGGTATCGCAAATTATAAAGTAATCCCCAGTTAAGTTGAATCTAAGTCTTAGATTTTTGCTTTCTTGATGCAAGGCTATAAATAGACCATTCTATCATTGTGAAATTTAGTTTGCATTGAATGAAGATTGAAGATTAACTTGTGGGAAACAGGTTGTGGTTCTCTTTGGGAGGGCCACGGTGGATTTTCAGCTCCTTGATTCAATTGCAGCAACCTATCTACAACAAACCAGCAACCTTTCTTGTCTAACAGCAACATCCAATTACCAGCACTCCCGAGGCCCTTCCCCTTCATCCATAGCCATCGCAGCCCCTGCCCACCCTGTTTTCTCTTTAGCGCACCTAGGAAACCCCACCCCCCTCCGTGAAAGCCCCCATTCCCCTCTTGCCTACCCGTTCCAGAACCCTAGATCCTCCCTACACCCTGCGACACATCCCAGCCCCTCCGCCATACCTTCTCCACCCTATGACTCCCCCATCCCCCTGCTTTTCTCTATGGGCTCCCCACCCCCTTCTGACTTGTGGCAGATCAGAAAAACAGAAAAGAAAGAAGAATAAGAAAAGCAAAGAAAAGAAAGATTCAAGAAAGATTGCCTAATTGCCTAAGATCCATCCAAGAATACAAGAAACCCACCCACCCTTTTCCATATCCCTAACATCTTCCCTAAACCTTACCAAAACAAACCAAACTATCCCTTTTCTTGCCGACCCTAGGGTAAAATTTTGCCTTTCAAGATCATCCCAAGGGAATTTGGTAAAACCCTAATTTTTCCTACCCACCCAGCTGGATCCAATTTTGTTTCCTTGTCCTCCCTACAAATCATAACTATCTCACCATGTTGTCCATCCCATCCATAGGATTTTAGATTTAGTTGCTAGAGGATTCTGAGCAACCCTCAATTTAGGGAATTCGCCCAAGAAACCCTAATCCTAAGATTGGGTTCACATCATCCATGGTCATGACAAATTCTGCCATTAGGGTTATGGGTTTCCTAAGCTACCTTGGGTTAGAAAAGAATAAGAGAGGGGGAAAAGGCAAGGGGGAAGGACTGTACCTAGGGTTTAAGGTTAGGGGAGGGTTGGGGTCTAACTAAAATGGAAAGGGGAGTGGTTCTAAGGGAGCTGGAGGGTTGGGAAGGGGACTGGGGATGTTTGTGCTTGAGGGGAAGGGTGGGGGAAGCTTGTGTGGGTTAGAGGAGAGGGAACTGGAATGGGGAGGGGGAGGGGCTGTACTTATGTGGGAAGGTGGGAGAGGCTATTGTAATTGTTGGATGTTGTTGGAGCTTGAAGATTGTTGCTGGAAACTGAAGTTCATATTATGCCATCATGGCCCTCCCAAGAAGACCAAGACTTGGATTTCCTTAACTCATATTTTATTCCCATTTAGCCACTGCTTCCTTCACCTTGCCCTTCATGTTCTTCCATGCTCTTGAGATTTTGGGTTGATTTGCCCCTTTCTTCTTGAAAACATCGGGATCTTGCTCTAGTATTGGATCCTTTCGCCTTGGAAAATCTGATGAGGGAGAAGGAGCACCCTTCTGACTCTGTGACCTCCTGAACATCCCAGATACACCACTTGATGCAAATGGTGCAACTATTGCAACTCTAGAGGGACCAACTCTTCCACTGCCTCTGGCCTTATCCTACTCTTGATGGTGAGATGCCTTTCCTCTTCCATGGCCTGCCTCAACTCCTTGACCTCCTTTGCTTTGTGGACATCAGCTGGATGAACATTGTCCTCATTGGAATCAGAATCAACGGTGCATGCGGAAGACCCCCTTACGGCCTCATCTAGTTCTCTAGCCACTCTTTGCTTCTTTGCCTTCTTCCTTTCCCCCTTTTATCAACTCTTTGACTGCTTTCATGACCTTTGCTGAAACATTATTGCACACCTGAACATCCTTTGAACAGTTGGTGAGGTGTGCCTAAAACCTACTAATGCCACCTCCCATCAACTTCCGGCCACAGAATTTACTCTGTTCCTTTGCCTTATTACCATCAATGGGTGTGTAGTAGATCACCCCACCCTGGGAACAACAGCCTATCCTTGCTCTTTGCCATGATTAGTTTATGAACCACCTTCCGCCTACATCTATAATGTTGAATGCCTCCTGTTCCTAGACATGATCACTTTTGCATGCACAAAATGATTGCACAAGTCATTGGATAAAAACCAAATTGTTTTTCAAGACAAAGAAACAATCATGTACCTAGTTAGTAATTTTTCCCTTGCCCATTTATATTTTCAAAGATAAGTGATTTTAAAAAAAAATTTTATTTGGCAATAAAATTGGCTGGCCATAGCTAGAGCTATGATGAAACCATATGGACAACACCTCAAAAACACATAGAGAGCCATTTCATATTTTTTTATAATTTTCAAAACTTTTTCCCTATTTTTCATATTTATTTATAATTTTTATAAATAGCTTGCTAATTTTTGAATGGTAAATTATTTATTGGGTGGTTTTTACTCCGTGAGACCTTAGATTGGGCCCTGGAGTCTAACATATATTTAATCCATCACCATACAAGACATATATCATGTATGTTTTTTTACATTTTATGTGTATGAAAATGCATTTCTTGACACTGAAAATAAAAAAATAATCCACTATGCAAAAGAAATTTTTTTGACACTAGGAGTTCGTATGTTGGCTCATGGTGTTCAATATATATATTTCCATCCCCATCAGCAACTTTCTGACATGCATTTTGAAAAAATATAGTTTGGGGAAGAATGATATACTTAGAAATGAAACTCCAAGAGCTGACTTAAAGGATGTTGGATCCACATGATGCATGCGTTTACCAGCAAGATCCATGCAAGAAGGTACCAGCAAGATCCATGAAAAATGACGAAGATCGACTGCAAGATCACAAAAGTTGGACTTGGTGCTGAAAAATCTTAGAGAAGGTCTGGTTGAGTTTTGCTCAAAATGAGTGAAATTTTGATTTGATTTCGCTTACAAAGGCAACTCAATCAAATTTTGACGGTTGGCATAATCTCGTCAAAATTTCGACCGTCTCAGTGAGATTTTACGGGGATAATGTACAAGATTAATTTGATGGAGATTTATTTTCACCCTTTGGCGAATCAGTGAAATTTCATATTATGTTTATTAGTAACAAAGAAGTCATTTCGATCATGTGAGTAACTACTCCTTGTTTAGGAAAAATACGCTACCTTGCTTTTTTTAGTTATATTTTGTGCCTCCATGTTAGATGGGTTTAACTTGGTAAACATGTAGACCTATCTTTGGCTTAAGTAGATTTTGATTTGTGATGGGGCCATAGAAAAAATTCGAGGGAGACTCAAATTTCGACTAGGTAAAAATGGGAAACTTAGGTGGAAACTTGGGAAATTTAAAGGAAACTAAGGACTTTTTTTGTGCAAGTTTCGACAGTGTTTTGGGGTGGGATTCTGCATTTAAGATAATTAGAGTATAAAGAATACATTGGGCCATGCATTTTTTTTTGAAAAAGAAATAAATGTAGGTATGTTTTCAAAGCATATAAGTAAATTTGACCGAAATTGTCGAAATTTCGGTCGAAATATTTGCATTTTTCAAAAACGAAACGAAATTCCAATTATTTCAGAAAAAACTGAAATTTTGGAGATTTCGACCGAAATTTCGGCCATCTCGGCGGAAATTTTGACCATTTCAACTTGTTTTTTTCTTAGTTTTTGTTGATTTCTATCCCATTTTCACCTAATTTCCACGACTCCTTTGCCTTCAAACACCTCTTTTGCTCATTTTTTGCCTCCAAACACCTTTTAAGCCACAACATCTACAAAGGAAACTCCGGCAACAATAGAATGTGAAGCATGAGCCATACTCAATAGTTCCAAACTTCCCCTTTTTTTTTGGTTGTGTTCGTACCTTAAATGATCTTATATTGCATTGAAATTAATATATGTTTAGCCTAGGACTATGATCTATGATTGTGTTTTGTTAAACTTTTCTTTTTAATATTTGCTACAATTTTTTATTTTCTGATTTTAATAATTATTTTTTAAAATTTTGTATTTTTATTTTATGTATATATAATATATAGCTTCAACTTAATATATGTGAGACACCATCACTTGATCTAGTCGGTCATATTATTTTGTTGACTTGTTGTATATGTAACCATTATATCAAACAATTCATGTATGCTGATGATTCTATGCTTGTATGCAATACAGTTTGCACTCATCGAAACCAGTCATTTGTTAGTATACTTGAATGATAATTTTTTATTTTATTATTATTTTTTTGCAAAATACTAGTTCCGTTGTGTTTATTATGTTTGAAATAGGGAGTATGCTAGAATCCAAATCAATTTGAGTCCATATGAGGCCCGAAATTGAGGCCTGAAATTGAAGTTCCAGTTTCTAGAAAAAAGTGTTCAGTTTCGACCGAAAGATCGAATTTTCGGCCTTTTGCAAGGTCAAAATTCTTGTTTTGGTCAAATTTTGTTCCTTGCTTCAAAGTACATAACATCAATGTAGAGTTGATCAAGAAGTACACAATAAACTTAACTACTTAAGTACATAACATTCTATTAAGGCAACCTAGAGGGGATGAATAGGTTGCAATTAGTGGATTTATCTAAATCTTCGGTTTAATTGCAAATACAAGTTAAGTTGTATATTTTAATGATATTAAGGTAATGCAATCAACCTCAAGACAATTATTTATAGTGGTTCGACTTTGCAAGTCTACTTTCGCTCCTTGGCCTCAAGAGAGTATTCCATTAGTGATTCTCTTTAAATATAATGGGTAGAGATCAAACCCTTTACAATTTATGTTATCTTTGTTCTAAATAGGGTATGAGCACCCTTTACAATCTTTGTTCTAAATAGGGCAAGAGCACCCTTCACCTTTACCAATTCTAATGAACCTAGATTAGAATTGAACAACAATACAATTTGAAGAATTGAAAGATATTACCTAACAAGGGGTGTGACACTTTACCCCTTGTGTGAGTGATGCAATGATGAATGAATGCTCAAAGGAAGGGATGCACCACTAATAAAGTACCAATGGCTTCAATCACTTCAAACTTTACTCGAATGAGCTTGCTTGACAACTTTGGAATGTCCTTCAAAGTTAAGTGAAGTTGGAAGGCAAGTAATCAATGTTTTTTCACCAATTTGAGAGCTTGAGAGTAGTGAGGTAGTAAATACTCAATAGGCAAAGATATAGACTCTTAAATGGGGGTGGTTGAGTTTATATAAAGATGGCAATCAATTGCTTGGCCCAACCTCCCGACGGATATAACCTTTCTTCCAGTTTTCAGTCTAGACGGAGGTCTGTCTGAATCAGTCGGAGATCCGTTTAAAAAATTAGCCGTTGGGCTTAAGTTGTACAAAACAGACAACCATCTAATCCAGACAGAAAGTTTGTCTGGGTTTTCTGTGACAGGACGACCGTCCCATCTGTAACACAAGCATAGATCCATCTATAACACATAAGCAAAGATGGGAATTCAGGGACTTTAAGGGGTTTTTGGGGATTTCTAGCCATCCCTAAGCCTCATACACCTTAATATGTTTTAGGCCAGTCTAATGACATGATATTTGTATAATTAAGTACAATCTCATATGAGTGCATGTGGAGGTGTCCTAAATCTTGAATTCTTCTAAGTCTTGAACTTGACTTGATTTTTGCATCTTCTTGTGCTTTGATCTTGATGCTCATCTTGATTTTGGTTCTTTGTCCAAGTTTACTTGATCTTGACTTGGGCTTGAGCATTCGGTGAGTTTGATCCAATGAGTTGGATTTGGTCCACTTGCTTTTGTAATGAGCTAGATAATCACAACTTAATATAGACATTAGTAATTCATGTTTGTTATCATCAAAACTAATGGAGGTTGATGTGACAATGCTAACATGACATGTCCCAACAATCTCTCCCTTTTTAATGATGACAAACACATGAGTGATATAGCATATGAATAATCATTATAGACAGTAAAATCATCACTTATGCATCATTTTGAATTTTGGCCATAAAGTACCTCAAATGCCCTTGGAAAAAGCATAACTCTATGAAGTACCCTAAATACCCCCAAACATAGATCATTATGTTAAACATCACTTGTTTATCAAATTTCTCCCCCTTTGTCATCAACAAAAGATGAAAAGCATGGAATGCTTCCCCTTAATATGGCCTCCCCCCTCAACTCAAGCACGAGAAATAAAATGACAATAGGAAGCAAGGAGATAATATAGAAAAAACTGATTTGCATTGATTAAGAGAGTATGCACAATACATTAGATAAAGAAATCATGCACAATATGTGCAGACAAGTATATAAGCCAACAAAGTGTTTCAAAAAGAAAACATTTAGTCTTTACATGGAAAAACACAAAAAAATGACACCTAGACTAGACTGTCAAGATTGCTCAGCATCACATCTTCAGTATCATCCTCATCATTGGCTTCAGTATCCTCGGCATCCTCATCATCGTCATCATCACCAACCTCTTCATTACCAGCATCGTTAAGAGTTGGTTGAGGCATGGGGGAATGTTAAGTTCAGTCATCATGTGATGCACGAGGTTCTCCAGTGCATCAAACCGGTGATTGAAATGCTGTTGAAGGCTGGAGATGTGAGTGTCAAATTGCTGAAACTGTAGTCTGGCCTGTGCACTTTCAACATCCATGTCTTGTGGGGCAGCTGCTGCTGGTGCTGCTCTTTAATGTCGGGCTGCATCTGTGGCTGGCCTTCTGCGGGGAAGGATGGGCTCCAATCTTGTCATGGGAAGGAGGTGAAGGAAGGGAGTCTTCATGTGTGAAGCTGACTCCAAAATGTCGAAAGATCCTAGTAAGAAGGCTACCATAAGGTAAGCTCATATTCCCAGTCGAAGCAGTCTGAATCATGTATGAAAGAATGATGAATGGAAGACACAGGGATTGATGAAAGAGAACACAATGGGCTTCATAGACCTGGAAGGAGGTGAGGTCAGTCCGGTGCCCCTTCCTAGGCAGAATGTTTAACTAGGTGATGTGGCTGATGGCTTTAGCTTGGTCATGAAACATTGTTTGTTTAATGGATCTGTAGTATTTGGGGCCAATCTCCGGGTTTCATAAGACAACTATAGATTTCATCTATGTTAATGTCCTTGGGTATGGGGTCTTTGTAGGTCCAAAATCGGAAGTCACCCTCTATAGTGATCCCAAGAAGGATGGAGAGGATAGGAATAGAGAGTTGAATGTCCTTCCCTTTGACGTAGGAGGTGATAGTTAGGTCCTCTCCCTCATGCTCATGCCTTAGGTTGGGATAGAAGTGTGTGACAAATCTGGGGAAGGTAGGCTCATCAGCTTTAAGCAATGGACCAACCCACGTCTCTAAAGAGAGGTACAATGGGAAATTGACCAAGGGCAACATGATTGACGGTTTTCCCTTGTTCAATATGCCTCCCAAGGGTTCGGGGATGTATTTCCCTGGCAAGGTCATCCCGTGAAGCACCCCTCTGACAGACGGATTTTTCGGCTGTGAGTTTTAACCTGTCAAGATACAAAGACCACACATTTTAGGATATTAGTAATTTTTAAAATTACAAATATCAAATGTAGAATAGGACATAGATGATGAGAAAAAATATGGAGGGCTCCTAGGTGATTCTTAAGTTCCAATTTTGAAATAAAAAAAGATTAGGTTTGGTCATTTTTGATCATTTGAAATAAGAGAGAATGGTGATTGCAGGTATTAGATTATGCAGTGGGGAGGACTAAAACTACAATGTGATTACCCACATAAGAAGTGATCAAAAGAATAGGAGCTCTTAATCAACTTGGGAATTTCAGGGTTTTTGTACCTAAAAGCCAAAATTTTGATTCGGTTGAAAGAGGAGGGAATTTTTTGTTTATGGTCTTACAAGATGGAAGTGCATCAAATATAAAGGTGAAAACAATTAAATAGGGATGTTGTTTTCAAGTCTTAGGCATATGATGAGTGTTGAAGTTTGGGTTGTTATTGTTCACGTGAACAGTGTTATGCCATTCTTCCTTGTTTCCTTTTTAGATATGGTACTCTTTCTAATGTAGGAATCTTCCTACACAAGTTTTAGGAGTTTCTAGAAAGCATAGTTCCTGTTTTCTATTAGTTACTAATTTCAAAACTTTCATTTTTCAGTACTTTCTATTTTGAACAGATTTTAGGAGTTAGTCCATAAATTGTACTTTTTATTTCATTTTTAGAGGGCAAGATGGCTTGCTTCTCAAGTTGTAATCTAGACTATTGATATATATATATATATATAATATATATATATATATATATATATATATATATATAAGAGGCTACGATTCTAGGAGTGAAAAGCTAGAATCGCAGGCTTATGTGATTCCTATCAATTCTTCTTCTCAGTTCTTTTTGTTATTGCACTGTTTTGGTTGATTAAAATTTATTTTCTAACATGGCATCGGAGCTTTTTTAATCAAAACAGTGTTGTTTTCAAGTATTCTCTTTTGAAGTTTTCTTTCAGTGTTCCTCTCTTTGGTGCACAGCCACCTACTGCTGTACTTATTTTATAGTTAAATCAAATGAATATATAAACTGATCTATTCTATTACTTACCTCTTATTTATCCCATAACTTGATTGATTACTTTGATATTTTATTTTCTGCAATTTTACATCCTTCTGCAGATTTGTTTTTCTCCGTAAACACCTATTTGATTCTATGTTGCAGAATTTTTCTGCTATTCTTCTTCAAGTTTCGGTGCGCCAACCACCTGCTGCTGCAAATAATGTGCTATTTAGATCAGTTTTTTGTTCTACCCTATTCTTTTCTGCACTCTGCAGAATGTATTTCATGATTCTTCTTCAAGTTCTGGGCTGCTGGTTCATGAGTTTATACTACAAATCGTGGGATCTTTTGCTGGTTGCTGAAGATTTATTTGGGGTGGCTACTAGTTTATATCGTTTGCTTCTTTGATGACTTATGAATGACTCAAATAATACCTATCCATGCTACTAACACCCCAGGGAATCCAGATGAAAATTGGTTGTATGTTTCAGTTCCTACACAAGTTTTTTTCAGGTCTTCTCTAAGGCTGCGTTTGTTTGCTGGAATAAAGGTGGGGTGGGAAATTCTTGAAAAAAGTGTAGATTTCTTACTTTTCCCTTAAATCCCAAAATTGTAGAATGTTTGGTTGCTTGGGGTGGGAAAGTGAGAGAGGTGAGGTGGCAGCCCAATTTTCCCACCCCATTGCTTTTTAAAACCCCACATATTTGATGGGATTTTGTGGGAAAGCTTGGAAAAGTAAAAAGTGGGACCCACCACTATTACTTTTCCACAAAACCCTTTCCTTTCCTTTCCTTCTCCCTTACCCCACTGCACATGGGGTCCACATGTTTTTTTTCCCACCCCTTTTTCCCACCCCACCTTTGCAAACAAACGCAGCCTAAGGTTCGATCTATCTAGTATTTAATCCTTGGGCAACTGTTTCCTTTTTATATGATGAGTATTGAGATTTACCTATTTGGTTGTGTTTACATCTCAACTACTGGTTTGTAACTTGCGATGCTATACAATGTCTTATGCGAATCCCTGGGCAACTGTTTCCCTATTTCGTGGGTGGAATTAATTTTCTGCAAGTTTTTTTCCATAAAGACTTGTGCCTACTCTATTTCTTCTACGATTTTTTTTTCCAACATCACAGACCTGAATTTAGTATCAGCTAGGTTTTATTCCATTGACTACTGTTGTTTTTAACAAATTTTTTTTTTCCACCCACCTTTGGTCCTACACATATTTTGCTTTTTTTTTATTGTTCTTGATTATCCATAGTTGAACCTGCTTCTCTCCCTCCTTGTCCATATTTTTCTTTTTATTAAATCCCATCTATACCATAACTCCTTGCCATTGTACTATATTTACCACTGATGCTATATATTTACCACATTACAACATTCCATACCATGAGGAGAACTTGGAAAGTATATTTCTTAGGATCTTTTTAAACTGGATATTGAGTATTGGATGCCGTTAATTGTCCACGTGTAATGCTACACGTGAGGGGGAGAATGATACCTTATTCTTTATCTACTCAAGATGTGCTGATGAATATTATTTGTGAAGATCTTTGTCCTCAACTTATGGCATTCTACAACAATATCATTACCTACCTTTACCTATATTGTCTTTTACCTAACTATTTGTCTGTAGTAACACATACTACCTTACCTACTTGGTCCGCAGTAACATATACCGTTTTTTATCTTACCTACTTGGTCGGCAGTAACCCATACTGTCTTTTACCTTACCTACTTGAGTCCGCAGTAACCCATACTGTCTTTTACCTATCTTCTTGGTCCATAGTAACCCATACTACTTTATCTATTTGGTCGATATTAACCTATACTGTCTTTTACCTATTTAGTCGGTCCACAGTAATCAATATTGCCTTTTACCTACTCATACTTTACCTACTACATGCCTTTTTGCGAAGCATTTATATATGGACATTGGAGTTGCAATTTTGAAGATTTAGTGTGGATATTTCTCCTTACTACCGGCATTATGTGGGATAGTGCCTTTTATCTACCCATACTTTACCTACTACTTGCCTTCTTGAGAAGCATTTATATGGACTTTGGAGTTGTAATTTTGAAGATTTAGTGTGGATATTTCTCCCTACTACCGGCATTATGGGGATAGTGTCTTTGATCCTGCTATACTTATGGAGTTTGTTTGTCTTCAACATCGTCAATTGTTCTCATTATAGGATGGTTCTTTCGACATGAAAAATTAAAATTTTTTTTAAGTTGGTGTTGATTATCTCCTAGGTGAAGTTTTCTCAGTGTGTATCAACGTCTACTATTGCTACACAATTCAAGATTGGTGCGACCTTTCAAGTTTATTCTTATTGTGCAAGCTGGAGTTTTCTATATGTATACTCTAACTTGAGGGGCAGTGTTGAAATTTGGGCTATTACTGTTCACATGAACAGTGTTATGCCATTATTCCTTGTTTCCTTTTTAGATATGCTGCTCTTTCTAATGTAGAAATCTTGCTACATAAGTTTTGGTAGTTTCTAGAAAGCATAGTTTTTTTTTTCTATTAGTTATTAATTTCAGAATTTTTCTTTCTCCGGTACTTTCTATTTTGGACAGATTTTAGGAGTTAGTTTTACTAGAAAATTTTGTCCATAAGTTGTACTTTTTATTTCCTTTTTCAGAGGGCAAGATGACTTGCTTCTTAAGTTGTAATCTAGGCTATTGATATCTATAAATAAGAGGCTGCAATTTTAGGAGTGAAAAGCTAGAATTGCAGGCTTATGTGATCCCTATCAATTATTCTTTCTTCTTCTCTTCTCTTCTTCTCAGTTCTTCTTCTTGGTGTATTGTTTTGGTTGATTAAAGTTTATTTTTTAACAATGAGAAAACGATCTCAGTTGGGTGAACAAGAACCCCAACAATCAATAATAAAAAGAATTGCAGGAACAATAAAGAGAAATCTTACCTTTCAGGAGAGGATCAAGAATCTTCAAAAAACAGTAGAGTTACCACGCGAGTCGAACGACACTACTTGGATTGAGAAACCCTATTTGTAGGGAGCAAGGGGGGGGGGGGAGAGAGAGAGAGAGAGAGAGAGAGAGAGAGAGAGAGAGAGAGGGTAGTTTTAACAAAATATATTCGTTCAAACAAAGCCCCCCTTTTTTAAAAAACACTCACTTAACCAGACAAGCGACCATTTGTATGAGACGAAAAATCCGTCTGGGTCTCTGGAATCAAACGGACAACTGTCTGATAGCTGAACTATACTTAGACTCTGAGTGGGAATTTTGAGAGAGATACTTATTCTAAGATATCAATGAGCCTTAGTTCCCTCCTTAGTTCAACAAAATGATTCTCACTTAGGGGTTTGGTGAATATGTCTGCCAATTGGTGTGTTGTATCAATGAATTCAAGGACAACTTCACTCTTTTGAATATAATCCCTAATGAAATGATGCCTTATATCAATGTGCTTGGCTCTTGAGTGAAGCACATGTTTTTGCTAAGGTTGATGGCACTAGTGTTGTCACACTTGATAGGGCATTTCTCAAGATGAACCTTATAGTCTAGTAAGGTTTGTTTCATCCCTATCAATTGAGCACAACACTTCTCGGTCGCTATGTAATCCGCCTCGATTGTTGCTCTTGTTAAACCATGATACTAAGCATGGTCCAAGTAGGTGACACGTTCTATTTGCACTATTTCGATTAACATGACAACCGGCAAAGTCGGCATCCGAAAAGCTTAGGAGGTCAAATTCTTGACCTTTAGGATACCATAAACCTAAGTTTGATGTGCCCTTCAAATATTTGAATATTCTTTTTATGGCACAAGCATGAGATTGTTTAGGATTGGCTTGATATCTTGCATAAGCACAAACACTAAACATTATATCCGGTCTACTAGCCGTTAAGTATAGGAGGCTTCCAATCATACCTTTATACTTAGTGGCATCAAAGGGCTTCCCATTCTCATCTTTTGTTAATTTCAAATATGTGCTCATGGGTGTTCCACTAGCCTTTTATGAGTTCTTTGATATACTTGGTTTGAGTAATAAATATGTCATTTCTGCATTGATTAATTTGGAAACCAAGAAAGAAATTTAATTCATTCATCATGCTCATTTCAAATTCATTTCTCATACAAGTACCAAAATCATGACATAAAGATTCATTTGTAGCACAAAAAATGATATCATCTACATATATTTGCAGAATAATACTGCTATTATTTTTTTACTTAACAAATAATGTGGTGTCTACCTTACCCATAAAGAATCCCTTTTGGACTAGGAATTTGCTTAACCTTTCATACCAAGCTTGTGGAGCTTGCTAAGTCTATATAGAGCCTTCTTAAGTTTGAAGACATGGTTGGGGGTAGGTAGGGTCTTCAAATCCCGGAGGTTGTGCAACATACACTTCCTCCATAATGAATTTGTTTAAGAATGCACTTTCACATCCATTTGATATAACTTGAAGTTCTTATGGCATGCAAATGCCTATAACATTCTTATGGATTCCAACCGGGTTACGGGTGCATAGGTCTCATCAAAATCAATTCCCTCTTGTTGATTATACCCTTAGGCAACCAACTTAGTCTTGTTTCAACAACTTGACCACTTTCATCAAGTTTGTTTCTAAATACCCATTTGGTGCCTATGATGGTATGGTCTCGAGATCTTTGAATGAGTTCCCAAACATCATTTGTTTCAAATTGATTTAACTCTTCTTGCATGACCATGATCCAATAACTATCGGTTAGGGCTTCTTTTGCATTTTTTGGTTCTATAGTTGATAAAAATGATAGTTGATAAAAATGCAACATAATTGCAAAAATTGAGTTCTTGTTCTTGTTTTAATTCCTTGACCTAAGTCACCTATGATTTGTTCAAGGGGATGATCTTTCTATGGGACTACCTCTTAGGTAGTTCTTGAGAGGAGGTCCCACCATCTTTGGGATAATTTCTAGGTTCTTCTAGGGACAACTTATCCACTTTCTCTCTAATTGCATGTTCAACCCTCTCATCGTCATCTTCATCAACTAGAGATTTATATTTATCCTTAGGTGGAGATACATCACATTTGACGTTCATTGACTCTTCTACAACTAAGGTTCATTTATTTAACACTTTATATGCCATACTATTTTGGGAGTATCCCAAGAAAATTCCCTCATCAACATTTTCATCAAAATTTTCCATAGGGTCCTTAGTGTTCAATATTGTGCATTTACATCCAAATATTTGGAAGTGATCAACCCTAGGTGCTTTATTGTGATAAAGTTCATATGGTGTCTTGTCTAAAAGTTATCTATTTAATATATGATTCAAGACATAACAAGCGGTGCTTGTGGCTTCTGCACAAAGATGCTTTGGCAATGAGAATTCATTTACCATGGTTCTAGCCATTTCTTGAAGTGATCTATTCTTTCTTTCTACCACTCCATTTGATTGGGGGTTCTTAGGGGCAAGAAGTTATGGGTTATACCTTCTTTATCACAAAACTCTCCAAAGTAGTTATTGTCAAATTCCCTCCCATGGTCACTTTGAATGGTGATTATGAGGTATCATTTCTCGTTTTGAATTTTTCTAACAAGAATGGTGAATTTCTCAAAAGCATCATCCTTATGTTTTAAAAACAAAGTCTATATATACCTTGAGTAGTCATTTACAATGACAAATGTATAGTGTTTACCACCAAGGCTTAGCTATTAGAATAGGTCCATATGAAGAAGTTCTAATGGTCTATTAGTTGATATTATGTTCTTAGACTTGTGAGATACTTTGATTTGCTTTCATTTTTGGCATGAAAAATAGTTTTTATCAAACTTTATTTTTAGAAGATTCCTAATTAGGTTCTTTAATGCAGTGGTCTTAATTAACTTCATATTATTATGACTTAGTTTTCTATGTCAAATAAGAGTTTCTTCTTGTGACATAAGACAAGTCATTAGGAGATGATTAATTGAAAACATAAGTGTAGATGTTATCTCTCCTAATACATTTTAGAATTAAATTTTCATTCATATATTTCATATAGCAACATAAAATATCAAATGTAACTTTATAGCTATACTACACAATTGACTTACGCTAATCAAGTTAAATGATAGTTTATCAACTAAATATATATATATATATATATATATATATATATTTGAGATATAAGTACCTCCAATATTGACTTGACCAATGTCCACTATCTTTCCTTTGTTAATGTCTTCATAGGTGATCCATCCTCTTTATCATATGATTCAAGCTTTGTGAAGAGCTTTGGATTTGACGTCATGTGCTTGGAACAACCACTATCAATGTACTATTCACTTATTTGGATGTTCATCAAGCAAACCTATATAAGAAAGAAAAGATATGCATTGGTCCCCACATCTACATGGGTCCAACTTGGTTAGATCTTATTGGTTCCATGTTGAACCGAGTGGGTTGATATTCTTGGGTCTTTGAAATATTGGGTCACAAATGTTGAAAGGTTTTTGGACTTGAAGTTTTTGTTTCCTTTGCCCTTTGGAGTTTTGACTTCTTTGCCCACTCCATTGGTTTGTGTTTTGATAGACGTTTTGACTTTTTTTAAGTCTTTGTTGGTTTGGTATATATGCCTAAATGGAGGTTAAGGTATATGCTTAAAAAGGGCATAGTAGGGATATGACCAACTATAATCAAACATCATTTAGTTTGGGTTTGGCCAATTTGGTGATGGTGTTGTCTTTGGGTATTATAGTAGTTTTGGGGTTTTTGCTACCTATGGTCATAATGGTTTTGGTATCCTCCATTACTCTTTGAATAACATTAGTTAAAATAATTTGGTCTTTTTGTTCTTTGGTTACTCTTTGGTCCATTCCTTTGATTCCCATTTTGCCCTTTCTTTTGGTAATGGTGATTCCCTCTTCCAATTTTCCCTTTATTGGCTTGAAGTGAGTCTTGTTCCCACTTTGAATATTTCCTTGAGTATTTGTGGGTTTTGGTGAAGGTTTCTTGCTAGATGACCTCTTTTCAAGTCTAACTTCCTTCCCCTTTCTAAGAATGGTGAATGTCACAAGGGCATTGTTTAGGTCTTGTTTTCCTTCTTTATTTTCTTAATGTATTCATGTAGATCATTTACGGTATCATTAGGTGAAGATACTTCATATTTTAAAACATTATTTTTCTTTTCAAGCTTCTTACTCAAATTATATAAAATTTGAAAACCTCTAACAAGATCTTCTTCATCATCTCATCTATTTCATTTTCATCATCAATGGAGTCGAGACTATTGTAAGTAGAGTTTACCAAGTCTTGATCTTCATCCGATTTAGCCATCAAGGCTAACTTGATCTTCTCTTTGTTGGATTCCTCGTTTTCTTCCTTATCATCATTTGTAGTGTAGGTGACTTCGGCTTTGTAGGCTCTCTCTTTTCCTTTGTTTGGGCACTCGGTTTTGTAGTGACTTGGTTTCCTACACTCAAAACAAATGATATTTTGATTGTTAGTGGGTGGGGTTCTTCCTTTTGAGAGATTTTTATCTTTTGATTCCTTGAATCATTGTCTTGTGTGGGTATCTTCCTTTTCTACCTTCAAGAAATTTCTTGAATTTCCTTGTGATAAATGCTATATCACTATTGGAGTTGTTTTCTTCTTTTTCACTTTCATCATCATTCTTGATGGAGCTTTTTAAAGCAATTGTCTTTTTCTTTAGCTCTTTTAAGTGACTTTCTTCATATCTCTTGTCTTCCTCAAGTTCCACCTCATGTGCAAGTAGGGATCTCATGAACTCACCAATTTTGATATTCTCTAAATTTCCCACTTCTTGTATGGCGGTCTTCTCCATGAGGGTGGAAGAGTTCTTAGGATTCTCTTTGTCACATCCTCATTTGCAAAGTCCTTACCAAAGCTATACAACTTATTAATAATATTAGTGAATTTAATAAATAAAAAAATTATGTTTTCATCATTTAAAATTTTAAAATTTTAATATTGAGTATGTAAACATCCAAATTAATCTTTTTAATTTGGTTGTTCTCTTCATAGGTAACAACCGATTTGTCATAGATTTCCTTAGCATTTTTGCAAGTGTCACATTTATTGTATACCTTTTCACTCAAGGCACATTGTAGAACATTTTGGCCTTATGGTTTGCTTCGGCTTTGGCCTTTTTGGTTCCATCTCATTTGGTCTTGGGTTTGGGTATTTTATACCATTTTTGTCAAACTTAGTAATTTCATTTGGTCCATATGTAATTATATCCCAAACATCAATATTAATGGCACATACAAAATTTTCAAATCTAGTTTTTCAATATGCAAACCCTTCTCCATCAAAATATGGAGGCCCAGAGGTGTTAAGTACTTTGGATCTTGAGAAGTATTGGTTAGATGATAATGCCATTTTATTCTTTTAAAGGTTGATTTTAATCTCAATTTGAGCTTTCGCTTTGATACCAATTGTTAAGGCAACCTAGAGGGAGATGAATAGGTTGCAACTAGTGGATTTGTCTAATTTTTTGGTGTAATTGTAAATACAAGTTAAGTTGTATATTTCAATGATATTAAGGTAATGCAATCAATCATAAGACAAATATTTTATAGTGGTTTGACTTTGCAAGTTTACGTCCACTCTTCTTTTGGCCTCAAAAGAGTATTCTACTAGTGATTCTCTTTCAATATAATGGGTAGAGATCAAACCCTTTACAATCTATGTTTTCTTTGTTCTAAATAGGGCAAGAGCACCCTTTACAAATTCTGATCAATCTAGACTAGAATTGAACAACAATACAGCTTGAAGAATTGGAAGATATTACCTAACAAGTTGTGTGACACTTTACCCCTTGTGAGAGTGTGATGTAATGATTAATGAATGCTCAACGGAATGGATGCACCACTTATGAAGTACCAATGGCCTTCAATCACTTCAAGCTTTACTCCAATGAGCTAGCTTGACAACTTTGGAATGTCCTTCAAAGTTGAGTGAACTTGTAAGGCAAGTAATCGATGCTTGTTCACCAATTTGAGAGCTTGATAATAGTGAGGTAGTAAATACTCAATAGGCAAGGTAGAGACTCTCAAATGGGAGTGGTTGGAAATATAAAGATGGCAATCAATTGCTTGGCCCAACCTCCCGATGGATAAAAATTTTCTCCTAGTTTTCAGTCCAAACAGATGTTCATCTGAATTAGTCGGAAAACTAGCAGTTGGGCTTAAGTTGTACCAGATGGACGACCGTCTAGAACCAGATGAGACAGTTGTCCGTCTGCAGCACAGAAGCAAAGATGGGAATTTAGGGACTTTTAGGGGTTTTTGGGGATTTTTAGCCATCCCTAAGCCTCAAACACCTTCTTAACATATCCCAGGACAGTCTAATGACATGATATGTGTATAATTAAGTACAATCTCATATGAGTGCATGTGGAGGTGTCCTAAATCCTAAATTCTTTTAAGTCTTGAACTTGACTTGACTTTCGCATCTTTCGCGCTTTGATTTTGATGCTCATCTTGACTTTGACTCCTTGTCCAAACTTACTTGATCTTGACTTGGGCTTGAACATCCAGTGAGTTTGGTTTAATGAGTTGGATCTGGTCCACTTGCTTTCATAATGTGCTGGATAATCACAACTTAATATAGACATTGGTAATTCATGTTTTTTATCATCAAAACTAATAGAGGTTGATGTGGTAATGCTGACATGGCATTTCCCAACACATTCAATATATGACCTGGAAGTTCTAAGTTTGATTCAAAACATTAAAATAACTCGAAACATCAAATACAATGTAACTAACAATAAAAATGAAAGGGAAGTACAACTCACTAATTCAGTGCCAAGAGGAGTGCCTCGGTGCATCCATCCTGTGAGTTGAGTAATACTGTGTCTGTAACATCCTCTCCTCTGACCAACGGACATAGACATCCCATGACATGTGTTGCCTATGGTTGTCGAGGTAATCGACAACTACAACTCTATAGGTTAGGTCATCAACATGTATAAGATATCAAATCTGAGGGAATACGCAATATGGATAGGGAAGTCCTGAATCAGCCTTAGGGGTTAGGGGTGTTGGTTGCATGCCAAAGATCTGCTCCACAAATGTCTGTGCCCCCGAGTTAGCATCCATATAAGTTGCTCCCTTGTGCACGTATATTGTCCTCCTGTTAGACGTTGGATTATACATCCTAGTCTGTTCCATTAGTCTATGTCTCCCATAATCCCGAGGAAACCCATGACCATAAGCCCAGAAGAAAATGTAGCACTCTCCATACCACTCTCGTACGAGTGGGGATCTGTTGCCGATATCCAATATCCGGCTGTGGAGCCTCCTAACTCATTTTGACTCATAGATCCCATAAAGCCTACCAAGCTATTCACATATGTGGGATGGTAAGACTTGTATGATGAGGTGTCATCCTTGCTACTTCCCTTTTCTCTTCCGACTGTAGGTGGAAGTATCACCTCGAGATGCTGGTGGACCATGAACGGGTATCCTAGGTAGCGTGGCTTAATTAAGTCTCCCCTGTGAACCTCAATGGTCCTCCCTGTCCCTGAACCTCTCAACTTGGGTCACTGTTGGCACTGGTGTTGGTGTTGGTTTTGGTGTCTCCCTAGGTCCATTATCCTCATCACTCCCACTATCATCCCCAATACTAGGTCCATCATCATCGTCATCATCCTGTGCTTGAGTAACGGGTGGCTGAGTAACATAATCATCATCATCATCTAACCACACAATATTATCTTCACTAACACTGGATGCACTGGGGTGTGGTACAAAAAGACGCTAGGTGCCGTGTGCACTCTCCCATCTGTGGCCAAGAATTGATCCACATTAGCTCCCATCTATCGTGCAATTTGATTGCTAGGTCGACCTCCCGCCTCATACAACAGTGGCTCTCTGACCCACTCAAATAAGGGGTCCTCATCATCATCAATGGAAAAGATGTCAGCCAACTTAATCTTGTCCCCATTACCTTGATCCTAACGTAGCTTAATGTGCTCCTCTCTCAACCTCATATTATGGAGAACATATACAAGATCCTCTAGCCGCTTCACCCCTAAACGGTTCTGCCTCTTAGAATGTATCAAATTGAATGTGCTCCAATTACGCTAGTTCCGGTGGCCAGAAGATGTCTAGGGGAGTACTTTAACTGCAATATTAATCAAGTACTCTGACTCTAACTCGTATTGCAGCCACCACTCAATTGCAAGAAACATAACCAACCAAATTAATAATGCTAAAAATAAATTGTGCAAAAAACTCAAATTGAGTATCTAAGACTTGGATTAAGTGACTAACCAGGAGTGGAACTTGAATAGCCACTGAGCGATTGAAGCTACCAACCGCATCTCTAAAAGCCTTCAACTACAATAAATAATTACAATGTTAGTATAAAAAACAAGTAATTATTAGTACTAAACTACTAGTCATGTCACAAGTCACAATCTTACCTCGTTATTAATTAATGCTTGTTTCACCGGATTCGGTTCCAACCTTTCCACTACTTGTTGGACTGCGCGAATCAAGTTTGTCCTCATCCTAAGTTCTTTACTATGGTGGTACATGGGATTCAAATAATAGGCTATCAAACAAGCCAACAAATGAGATGGTAAGAAACTACACAACTACATAATTAATATTAACTAGTAAGTAATAACTTGCACACTTTAATAACTTTCAACTCACCAGCCAAATGCAATGGATGTTGCAACTGCCTCTCCCGCCTCTCCTAAGTGATATCAAAGAATTTCTGGTTGCCCTGAACATATACCTTCCCAACCATCTCCTTCATCATCTTCATTGTAGCCCATATATGTGGTAAAGTTGGTTTCCTTTGTTGATCTGCCAACTTCAAGACTGTCACCACAGGGTCTAAAAGCTTCAGAACGACTTTTATATTTTTCCAGAAGTTATCATTGGATATGGTGGCCTGTGCTGCTTTCCTTGCCGGTGAATCTGACTGGGGCCAATCAAACCACTTTAGTGATGCAAACATTGCACGTAGTTGGTTTTTCTTCTTCTCAAAACTCTTCAAGGCAATCCAATTTGTAGCAAATTTTGTGACCCTAAGCCTCACAGAGTCACCACCACATATCCTCCTCAACATATCCAATGCATGTCCATGGTTATATACGTATGTGGTCACATGTTGAGGTCACATGTTGAGCCCGTTGAACAACCTTCTTCACAAATTTGATTTGCTTGATGTCTTTCAGCATCAAATCAATACAATGTGCTACACAAGGAGTCCAGAAGAGCCTATAGCTGGGATTCTCCATCAACTTCATCCCAACCTTCTTGAAATTGGAGCCATTATCGATCGCAATCTGCACCACGTGCTTGAATCCAACCTTTTTTTACCTCACTCTTCAACAACCCATATATGTATTTTGCATCCTTTTTGTAACCGAATGCATTAGTAGACTTGAGGAACACCATCCTCCCATCACAATTCAACATAAAATTGATGATAGATTGTCTAGTAGGACCAATCCAACCATCACACGTCAGCGTCATCTCATAGTGCCTCTACATCGGCTTAAGACCATCAATGTGGGTCTTCAAGTCTTCCTTATACCGTGGAAGATATACATTATATATCTTATATGGGTTGCCCCAACCACCCCATGTCTAGCACCACTGATCTCATCCACTATCGCCTTATAATAAGACCCCTGTGTAGCATTTGCAGGAACATTGTGGTACAATGCCCGCTTAGAAAAGGCCATCCTCATGTTCTCCTTCACATTACCCCACATATGCTTTAATTTCTTTTGTTTTGTCTGTGGCCTCCCAAACAAGTGAGGATCAATGCGTAGTATCTGCACATCGGGATCCATGGCAATGGGTCTGGAAGCCGCAGGTGTGGCACTGGGTCTAGGTGAAATTGATGTGGCACTAGGTCGAGGCCGTGGGGCCATGGTAAGGGAGCTAACTCTTTGACACTGGCTCCTCATACTGGAGCTGCCTCTGGTTGCCCTCTCAAAATCCGGATCTCTAGATGACCCTGCACCCATGGCCCTTTGTGTCCTCTTGATCTCATCGAATCTATGAGATTCCCTTCTCATCTTGAGTACTCTCTCCATCTCTGGCTCTGGGATGATACTTTGTTTGGATCCACATTCTGCTCTCCCACCTCCTCTAAGCATGCTGTCTGGAACTCATCCCGCTTTGCCTTTTTCTCTGCCCTCTTCTCTTGCCGCCCTCTCACATATTTTGCCATTGCCACTTTAACTTCATAAGGGACATTGGGGCATCCAACCACATTATGGTCCCCTCCCACTAGATGGATCTTCAGTCAAGTGGCCCCACCTGATCCAATTTTTTTCAGACAATATTTACACACTAACTTCTTCCTGTCATCCATCAGAGCCTACCATGCTGCCAAGCTATGTCTGACATAGTGTTTTTGAGTCTCTGGCTCAAAAGTTTGTGTCTAATACAAACATACATAATAATCATTAAAACACAAACCGGACACTTTAATTTTAGTCTAAAGACACTAAACACACATTACTTGTAAACTATGGTATTCAAAAACATTTGAAATTTTTTTCCTAATTAAAAGTATTTTTTATAATTAAGATATCTTTTATAATAATTATTAAATACGAGAAAACAAAAACACTTAAAAAATCAGACTCAATCAATCACATATGTAAATCTACCTATTAGAGACAATACATAATAATTTCAACTCAACCCAACATCATTTGAGCATGAAACAAATAAAAAAATGTAAATTTTTAGTTATTTTTTAAAATCAGGAAAATAAAAAAATAGTAGAACACTTAAAAATCAGATTCAATCAATTAGATTTGTAAATCTACCTATTAGAGACAACACATAATAAATTCAACTCAATCCAACATCATTTGAGCATCAAACAAAGGAAAATATGTTATTTTTATGTTATTATTATATATATTTTTTAAATTAGAAAAATAAAGAAATAGTAGAACACTACAAATCCAACAACAACCATTTGTAAATCTACCTACTAGAGACCATGGAAAAATTTTCAAAACATTCCAACACCATTTGACCATAAAAGAAAGGAAAAAATAAAAAAATAGGGGAAATTTAGGTTACCTTGCAACAAAGCTTGAAAACAGTGAAATAATCCACAAAAAAAGGCCGAAATCAACAAAGGAATGCTTGAAAGTGCTCGAAATTATCCAAAACCATGAAAAAATGGTCAAAATCTAGGGGGAAAATATGGTCGAAACCTCCTGGTTCTGCCCTAATATCGCACTCGAAACTCTGCTTTTGCAGAGTTTTGTGTGATAAAAGCAAATTTTATAAAAGTGAACCGGCTGGTTGAGCCGGTTTGGTTCAAGTTTCGACTCAGTTTCCACCCAATGTTGAAACTTTGATAGTTTTGACCCCTGCTTCAACCGGTTTGGTTTGTGTTTCAACCCAATGTCGAAATTTTTGTGCCTTTGATCAAAATTGTCAAAATTTCAACAGTTCCCATCGAAACTTGGGATTTTTTTTCGGTCACCTAATTTTTCGTATCGAGGTTCCCAAAATGACTGAAATTTCACAAGTTTCAACTGAATTTTGTTCTGTGGATGGGACTGGCAGACTGTATCGTATAATTAGTGTTGCTAACAACTTATTTTACTGAGTATTTGGGTCAGCACTGTATGGGAGTATACCCTGACCCATTTAAAGATGGGTTTTCTATGTGTTGCTTTTCAGATCTGATGGGTTTGACCTTCTTTATGCTTGCTGTACAATAATTGTTTCATTAAGAATTCTCTACAATGCTGAAGCCCTATCATACTATGTAGAGCAGGGGGGAATTCATGTGTGCACTTTCTAACATTTCTTCATATTATTGGTTTCCAGTTCTGACATCTTTTTTCTGCAGAGGTTTTTGAGGAAATCCTGGAAATTGTGTCATATATGACATTTTTCTCTCCAACAATTTCTTTGGAGATGTGGAGTCTTTGGCCTTTAATGATGGAAGCATTGACAGACTGGGCTATAGATTTCTTTCCAAGTAAGTTTTCATGCACTCAACTTGGTTGTAGCATTGCTGGTTTTCCTCTGCTTGGATTAACATTATCTAAATAATCCTTGATTTGCATCATTGCTTGATTTCAGTGCAACTATGGTGGTAACTGTTGGTATTTGCAATTTTGAATTGGTTCATTTTGCGTACCTTTCTCCCAATTTTTTGGAGTACACTACTCATGTAATTAGAATGTGCATTTTTTGAACCAAAATATGAAGCCCATCCTTGAAATATCTGCAAATCTTGTTGAATCACTGACACCTGTGTTTGATCTGTGGGATTGAGTCATTGATGTGAGGTCTCAGGTACATCCAACAGTTTGCAGAATGGATTATTGATATCCTCTTGAAGGCTTCATTTGTTCGAACAGAAATATCCTTCCTGGAAAGTCAATTTTTAGTGTAGATGCTACATTTCCCCCCTTTGTAGTCTGCTGTTTTCTTGACAGTGGGACAGGGAAACATATTATGTCATGGTAGATTTATGAGAGGATATACCGTACAATGAGATAGAGTTGTTTCTTGGGTCAGAATTGCTTCATAGACCAAATTACTTCTGTCATCTAGAAAAAATCTATTAACTTAATTATGGGCCAAGGATTATGAATGTTGCCAGCTTCAAGTAGTCTTGCTGCTGTACCCCAGATGAGGAATCCTTTTTTTTTTTTTTTTTTTGGGGGGGGGGGGGGCGGGGTGCAGGTGGTATCATTTTCCCGAAAGATAGGCAGGGTCAGCATTGGTGCTGGCATGCCAAGTCCTTAACCTTTTTAAGTCGTTTCCAAATTTTTGTATTGTGCTTCAATGAAAACATTATGTTGCTTTTATGGTTGTGCCATTTTAGAGAATGTACGTGCACTATATCCATCTTCTCTTGTACTTCAACAACTCTGTCAGCATTGTTGTCATCCTTCCTTTTGCTGATTTTTTGTTACTTTTCAGTTAAATTCATTTTCTGCAGTTTGTAAGTGATACAAGCAAGTACCTGTAGTTGTTTAGTGTGTTGTTCCTTGTTCTTTTTTAAGATTCTTGCTTGCTGCTTGATTTTTGGCAGCAACATAATGTTTTCATAGGGGGGGAGGGGAAGGTGTGGTGCTGGCGGCATCATTTCCCATGGATTCTGGAAAGATAGACAGGGTGGGCATTGGTGCCGGCATGCCAAGTCCTTAACCTTTTTAAGTGTGTCCAAATTTTTGCATTGTGCTTTAATGAATACATTATGTTGCTTTTATGTTGGACCATTTTAGAGAATGTACGTGTACTATGTTACATCTTGTCTTGTACATAAAACTCTGTAAGCATTCATATCATCCTTCCTTTTGCTGATTTATCTTAAAAGCTTTTCATTTGTTAAATCTATTTTCTGCTGTTTGATGAGTGATACAAGAAAGTGCCTATAGTTGTTTGGTGTGTTGTTTCTTGTTCTATTTTACGATTTTTGCGTGCCTCTTGATTTTTAGCAGCTTCTTGTACTCTTCTATGCACTTTTGAGTTTCTTAAAGTTCGTTTTGATGTAGATATTCTGGTTCCGCTGGACAATTATATTTCCAGGAGTACTGAGCATTTTCTATCTTGCAAGGATCCTGACTATCAGCAAAGTCTTTGGAATGTACTTTCATCTGTGAGTATGCTTGATCCCCACTTATACTACATTTTTGTTTGTGCAAATGTAATGGAAGGCCAAGGAAATAGGTAGTTGATTCAGTCTTTTTCCTTTTTGTTTCTGTGGTTGATTTCTTTCCTCCCATGCTAATAAGTAGATGATTCTCACTGCTCAGATCATGACCGATAAGAATTTTGAAGACAATGATATTGAGCCTGCTCCTAAGCTCATTGAAGTAGTTTTCCAGAACTGCAAAGGTCAAGTGGATCAGTGGGTTGAGCCATATCTTAGAATCACTATTGAACGTTTACGACAAACAGAAAAGTCATACCTGAAGTGTCTTTTGATGCAAGTGGTGAGAATCTCTAGCCCAATGCCTGGAAAAGAAACAAAGATGTGGATTGAAAATAAAAGTGGAATCTAAGTTTAAGTGTACAATATCCTGAAGCACTGTGGTTTATCACTTCTTTACAAATGACCTATTGCTCTATCACTTGGTGTGGTGGTAAGAGCGAAAAGCAGATTTTGCTTAGGATCTTCAAGTGGTTGTAAGCAAAAGAGCAAAGTGCCACCACTTGGTGCCTTATGGAAGCAAAGTTGCTTTCTGCTTCTGAGCCACATGTATTCTTTTTCATCTGAGCACTACAGGATATGTTTCTCTTTTATTCAGTAGTTTTACATCACAGACTTCTAAGTATATTCTTTTCCATGCTGAAGCTTGCATTAGGTCAGTTTCAATAGAACCTCATTGTTTTGCAGATAGCTGATGCTCTTTATTATAATGCGACTTTGACTCTGGGTATACTCCAAAAGCTTGGTGTTGCAACAGAGGTTTTTAATTTATGGTTTCAGATGTTGCAACAAGTAAAAAAAAGTGGTGTTCGTGTAAATTTTAAAAGGTCCTCTCTCGCTCTCTGTTGCTCTCGATCGTATATATATGTATGTACATATTATTGCTCGAGTCTTGGTAATGGGTTACATATCTTTCATGATCGCAGGGAGCATGATAAGAAGGTTTGCTCTTTGGGATTAACATCTCTTCTCGCACTTCCTGCTGACCAGTTGCCAGGGGAAGCTCTAGAGCCTATTTTTAAGGCAACTTTAGATCTACTTGTGGCCTACAAGGATCAAGTTGCAGGTTGGTACATTATTATGTTTTATATTAGTTGTAATCAAATAAGATCTGGGACGTGCCAGGTCGGTACATCATTTTGTTTTATATTAGTTGTAATCATAGTCATCTCTATAAGATCTGGGACATGCTTATTATCTGGTCTGGCTTCTTGTTCAATCTTCATGATATTTGTTTTTTTATGTTTATGGACAGCAGCAGCAAAGGATGAAGAAGGTGGTGATGATGATATGGATGGCTTCCGAACTGATGATGAAGAGTTAGAAGATGATGATGGATCTGACAAGGAAATGGGAATTGATGCTGAGGATGGAGATGAAGCCAACAGCATCAGGCTACAAAAACTAGCAGCGCAGGTCTGTGAGATTTGAGGCATCATCCCATTTAATTTTTGCATTGACCTGACTGGCATTGTGAGCCGATAGTGTTTTCGACATTATGCCAATACTTTTGGCTTTAGTTTTTAAATTTAAGTAATACAATTGTAAAAAGAACAAAAAAAAAAACAAAAAATGGTGGCAGCTTCATATTTGCATCCTGGATTTCCACTTCAGTTTTTTGGAAAGGATGTCAACTTTCAAATCATCCTGTGTAGCTAATACATTGGATTATTGTTGCCTTGTGTATGCAGGCAAAGGCCTTCCGCCCAAATGATGAGGATGATGATGAGACAGACGATGAGTATAGTGACGATGAAGAATTGCAGTCCCCGATAGATGAAGTGGACCCTTTCATTTTCTTTGTGGATACTATCAAAGGTATTCAATACTAATTCTCCAGTCTAACTACTAAATTTAAAATCTCATTAAAAAAAAATAAATAAAAAAATAAGTAAAACTACTGAGGTTAAATTGTATTTGTATTGTCTGACATTGTAACTTCTCTGCTTCAAGGTATCCAAGCAACAAATCTGGGGCATTTCCAGAGTCTCATGCAAAGGCTTGATTTTCACTACCAGGCTTTGGCAAATGGCATTGCGCAGCACGCTGATCAAAGGAGAGTAGAGATAGAGAAAGAGAAACTAGAGAAGGCAGTTGCCACCTCATGACTAAATGCGGTTGATCGTTTTTCACATTGAAATTTTGCGCTGCTCTCCTATTATTGCTTTGCATATGCAGTAGAGAAACCAAGAGTCACTACAAGTGCAAATGGAAATCAGATGGCGGCAAAAGTGGGTGCTCTATCTTTCTGCGGTTCTCCCACATGCTTCAGTGCATGTTGGGCAAAGTATCTCTGGTCAGTCTGGCTTTTTTCTATGGCAGAAGAGCTGCATCATCATTGGTTTTCAGCCGTAGGATTTAGTTACCATTTGTTGGAGAAGAATTTTCCCATTCTTTCTCGTGTTGGTTCAGTACCAACAGAGTATATTGGTTTAGGAACCCATGCATCTGTCTTTGTGGCCCAAAGCAGGGAGGGTTTCTATTATAGAGTGTATATGAGTTTTTTCTTTTAATCAGGGTCAGCATCCTGCGATAGGATTGTTGATGGTTGTATTGATAATTTTGGTGGAAGGTTGTCTGCTTAGTACATTTTGATTTATTTGTCAGCTAAATGAGGGTTGGGTTCCTTGCAGGGCCTTCCATGGTGGTAGGTCTCTGCCTTGTTTTTTTGGGGCAAGTAGGTCTGCTGCTGATGTAAAGCAGTAAATTATTTTTTATATCCACTGCTCCTTTGTATTAAGAAAAATGAGTTATGTTCAACTTACGGCAAATTCTCTCCCTGTACAGCTCTCTGAAACTGCTTATATCGAGGTTCTAAAATTTTTGTTCTCATATGATTTGGCATATTATGGTACATGCAGGATTTTATAAAAAGCTGGGAAATCCTTATCTAGATTGGAAGTGGTAATTGGTGCCTTGGAACCCTAGAATGTCTTCTTGTAGCTCCTGCTTGGCTTCTGCTTTGGGTTGGCCGTTTAAGTCCTTTGGTTAATAAGCTAGGCCCTCGGCCTTTATGGCCCCATTCCAATCGGATTTTCAGCTGGTGCATTTGCATTATCTGCTGTGCCCCGTTTCTTATTTTTGTATCGTTTCCGGTAGGTTCGGACTTGAGTAAGTTGCACCGGTGTGGGCCTTGGCAGGACCATCTTCTATCTAATCAAACTTCGAAAAAGTCTCAAGGATTGTCCAGATCTGCTTCTAGATTTTGATTTTGATTGTTAATTTCTGAACTGTCGAGATTGATGTGCAGAACTATACCAAGGTCCATCAAATTTAAGCCAGACTCTTCACTTCTTCAAAACTCAGCTGCATATCTGAGTCTAATCAATCAATAATAATTGTTCAAATGTGAGTTTTTCCTAATTTGTGGTGGGAAGTGCGGTAAGATTGTAATCTTTAATGAGTTGGAATTAATGAAGAAATTCGTAACTAGTTTTTTTTAAGCCAAGTGTTGGTTTTAGTTTTGGCCTTGCATACCGATGTGGCTAGTTATGGTCGGATGACAGCCAGTCCGGTCGGGTTGAACAAAGAACCACTTTTTTGACCAACCGGATGGTCAGATAAGATGAGGATAAACCCATCAATTCCGGGCATAATGCATATCTTCCCTAAAAACTTCAGGGTCAAGAGATTGAATCCCAGATCGGTTAAAGAAACCATATTGAACTCAAACCACTGCCGACAATATCTTCAGAGTCCAAACCTGACTGAAAGGAGAAGGGGTAATGGTTGAATCCTATTCAAACTCTTTAGCGCAAGGTAATTTCTCCTATAAATACCAATGCATTCTTCAGAAGAAGGTAAGTAATTAGACGTAATTCTCTCTGGTTTGAAGACCTAGATTGGTTTGCTAGCTACCTACATATTGCTCTTCAGCTAACTTGCTCGTCGGAGGCTATACTTGACCAACCTTTTTGCAGTGCGTACCAGATCATTAAGAATAGTTGGAGACAATTCAAGTGAAGGAGAGCGGGAGATTAACAAAGAGGAGACATCCCAAGGAATCAAAAATATTTCTCAGCATGATGTCCTACTAGATCCCTCTGATCAGTTCGTAACAATGGGTCAGTTCAATGAATTGCAGAAGCAAATCATATAACTGAGCTAACTGATTAGTGCGAGCATTTGTCAACAAGTAGCAATGCCGAAGATTGGCCCACAGGTTATCCCTATTAACCTTAATGACAACAGAGATGGTCAACTTCTGAGACGAAAGGAAGTACAGACACAAAATCCTAACCCACGTCATGACCATCTCAAATAAACTGTAAGAAAGGAAAGGAAAAGGTCGGTGAACAATCTCGACCTTCATGAAAGTTAGCGTCTAATGACCCTCCTCTAAACAACCAATATGTTGATCGAGAAAGTAGCTCTCAGCCTACTGACAAGGTGGAGATAATAATGAAGTTCCAACCAAGCACACTGACTATGTAAACAAGCAGTTTAAAGAATTTGATGAAAAGCTGAAGAAACTAAAAGATTTAGGCAAGGATGCGCTATATTCCGTTTTTAAAGGATCCTTTTGTCCGAACAATCTTGGAGGTAGAGATGCCAAAATTTTTGAAATGCTCGACCTTCACCATAGTCGATGGGACAAGATGCCAAAGACATCACATTATGCACTATAAATCTGTTATGTCTTCATATTGGCATAGTGAAGTGGCTATGTGCAGAATCTTTCCTGCCTCACTAATCAAAGTAGCATCTAAATGGTTTCTAGGACTTCAGAATGGCTTATTAGAAAATTTTGATCATCTTGGTCGGGTTTTCTTATCACGTTTCCAAAGCGGAGTAAGTACCAAGAAAAGAGAGAACACTCTGTTCTCTATTAAGTAAGGTCGAACAAAGCAATCAGAGGCTATCTTCGGGGGTTCAACAACTTAACCATTCAGATCGAGAATTTATATGAAAAGATAGCCTTTAATGCACTATACCAAGGGCTTGATCACAAATGACTGCTCGAACGCCTCCTCTTGGACATGCTAGAGACATATGTAGATTTGCTCGAATGATGTCATAAGCAGGCGGAGAAATTAGAGACCATAGAGTCCCGGAAGAAGGATTTGGTCCCATTAAAAAAAAAAATGAAAGATTCTAGTTGAGCAGGTCACCCACCACAAACCATAACAAGGGTGGTCGGACAGAGCCGACCAAGCAAGTAGAGGAAACATACACCCCCTAAACGCCAGAAGCTCGGAAATTCTGATGCAAATCAAGAGCCAAGGATTGCTAAAGTGGTCGAACAAGATACAATATCGACCAGAGAATTGTGATAGGAACAAATATTGCGAGTTCCATAAAGATCATGGTCATTCGACTGATGATTGCAGGCAATTGAAGATGGAAATTGAAAAGTTAATCTCTTGAGGGAAATTAAATATGTACAAGTAAAACAAGGAACCCTTCTATTTTCGAAAGGAGCTTGGAAAAGAGCCAGGTTGACCAGTAGAGAAGGGAGAAGAAGCTCTAGCAAAGGCCGATTAGAGGGAGAGGATATCAACAGAAGAAAACGATCACTGATATATACAGTGCTTGGTGGTCCATAGAAGAATCAACTCGGCAAGCTAAAAGGAAAGCTCGATACATAGGTAATGCTAAACTCGAAAAATCAGACATGAAGATGGCATTAGAGCAAATCACCTTTTCTTCTGAAGATATGTAAGGCGTGAAAAATCCCCATGATGATGCTCTGGTGATAAAAGTCATCTTAGCAGGAACTGAAGTCCATAGAGACTTGGTAGATATTGGCTCTTCTACAGACGTACTATTTTTGGAAGCTTTTGAGAAACTGAAATTAACTGAAGACATGCTCGTTCCATGTGGAGCACAGTTGTACGGATTCACATGATCCTCAACCCGAGCAAAAGGGATCATCAGGATAGATCTTCGGATTGGTGAACACCCAAGGGACAAGATTGTCCAATCAAACTTTATGGTTGTTTAAGATTAATCAACGTACAATGTCATTTTGGGTCGACCCACTCTCTGTGCTCTAGAAGCAGTGGTGTCAACCCTACACATGAAGATGAAGTTTCCAACCAAAAATGGAATTGGGGATGCAGTGTTGACCATACTATAAAAATTATATGAGGAAAAGGGCAAGAACCAGTACAACCATGTCCGTCGAGATCATGGATGATTGGGACGAAGAAGCTATGCAGAGAACTAAACTAGTGGAAAAGCTTGAAAAGATTTGTCTCAATCCCAAGCAATCAACTCAGGTGAAAATGATTGGAGTCGAGCAAGAAACGAACTTCAAAGTCAGATTAACTCAGTTTTTAGAAGAAAACTCAAACGTCTTTGCCTGATTGGCAGATGATATGCCCGAATAGACAAGCAAATAGCCTAGCACAGATTATGTATTGAGCCTCAAGCAATTCCAGTTGTCCAAAAAAGAAGGAACTTCTCTATTGAGAAACATGAGGCCATCTGAACAGAGGTTCAAAAACTTAGACAATCAAGTTTCATAAGAAAAACCGACCACCCAACTTGGTTGGCAAATGTAGTGATGGTTAAGGAAGCCAATTGTCACATCCAGCCAGCCGGTACCCTATTTGGAATACCTGGAGGAGTGATCCAAAGCCCCAAAGATCAAGTTTAGGAACGATCATATCCACTTAGCATAATAATATAATCAAAAGCAAGAACAAATCATTGTTTTCAAGTAATTTAATAATAAAAGTCAAGAAAGAGAAAGCATCTCAGAAGGATCACAAAAGAATATAAGAGTGCGGAAAATGATACCAATAGAATAAATAGTCAAAATGCGGAATGAAACAGAAACCCACTCCACAACAACAGCGGAAAGTAGATCGAATAAAAGTAAAGGTTACAACCAGTTCTCAAAAGAAATGAAAGAAAGGGGTAAACAACTAAATTAATGTCTCTTCGGTCTTATAAAGTATATCCTCATAAACATAAATAAAAGAAACAAGACATGATCGCTTCCATTCCAGAGTAGGACTAATCCTGGTATGCAGCAAAATCACCCGAGGGATCTTCAGTGTAATCTTCGTAACCGCTAGCACCTTGAGAGGCTTCATCAGCTGGCATCTCGTAGTACTGGCCGTCATGTTCTTCAATTCCTGTAGAATAATCTAACAAAATATTTGCACAAAAAGGAGTGAGTTCGAAAGAACTCAGCAAGACAAGTTATTTCACAATAACATAAATAACATGATACAAAACATAGCATGATGCAATATGATATGAAACAGACAATGCATGTATGAATTTAACTCTATGTATGCTAGTCTCTATGGTGGACATGCTTTAAGTCAGAGCACCATACTTCTTTGGGAAAAGTCCCAAATCACTCAGCATTGGTTGGTAATGGGTCTTGCATCCCTCTAGAACAAATTCATGGCTGGGGTTTAGGTCACCGCTCTCTCACAGAACCGTTTGGTCTAAGTATTGATGCATGTCAAGGTAAAGCCTAGCCAAATGCAAGTCATCTACTTAGTCATATCAACTCAGATCCAGATACGTCCATTCCTCCCCTCTCGGGATCCTTTTTGGTATCCTTCACACTAAAGTCAGCGTATCCTATGGCTACAACCAACTTGGACTATAGACTCATCAACCCTATTTGTCATCTACAAATAATAGACGGGAAGCTCTCATGTCCTCTCACGGATATAACTCACCGGTCTTGAGCGCCTGTGAGCCCAAGTCTACTATTTGCAACCCTACCAATAAATGGCCTCTCACGAGTATCCACAATGTGATCTATGACCTCTCATGGATATAACACACCGGTCTCGAGTGCCCACAAATCCACATTGCTACCACGGTTCGTTCGGTCTCAATACCCTTCCGAATCAGGTCTGATACAACAAGGACATCTTAGCCAAACACTGCTAGACAAGTCCTAGGTATGACATCCAATAATTTGGGAAAGTGTCAAAGGGCACCATCGAAAATATCCCATACTATTCCCACTGATGTTCAAGGACAGAAATTTCAAAAGGACATTCCCCGATCCCAAATCATACCTAATCAATCACAATCCCAATTCAGACATAGCACACACAATCGATATTTCATCATATTGAAGATACAATTAACATGATCAACCGCATATATAATGACAACAATAAATATTCATAATAACAAAGAATACATAAACATGGTGTTGTAACTAATATATCCATTACCGGTTTATACCGGTCAAGCCAACCTCAACCGGGTTCAATTGAGAGATAAAGGCAAGATGATCAGAGACGTCCAAAAAGGAGCGATGATCTGATGGTTATGACTGAAAGAGTATTATAAGCGGGAAAGCCAGTATAAAAGCAAGGGAAGATTCGTAAGAAGGTAAGTCTCTAGAATCAACCAAAACTCTAAGCTCACTCTGATTGAACTCCATTACTAGCATTTGAGAAGCTCTAGAGAGCTCTGGAAACACCATCGACACCATACTGACTAGATCGTCGGAGACGAGACGCCGATCAAGACGATCGGCTCCGTTTCTTACTGTGATTCTGTTTCTTTCAGGAGTGAGAGGTTGATTGATCGAAGAGCAAACCAGATCGAATCAGATCTGAGGAGTTCGGTGCGGGAATCTACGGTTCAAGGCGATCGGCAGAAATAGCACCAACATTTGGCGCCGTTTGTGGGAATCCAGTCCAGAACAGAAGCTATGGCTCAATCACCTGAGCGAGAGGAGGAATTACCGATAGAAATGGCGGAAACAAGCCAAAGGGAGCCAAGGAGAGTAAATCCAAAAAGAAGAATGAGAGAAGTGGTTTCGATGCCGCAAATTCCAGTGATGCAAACTCGACAGAGGCAGAGAATGCTGGAAGATCATTCTCCACCTCGTCCAACTGATCAGTTTGAAAGGCAAGAGAAACAATTAGTAGATACATTGGCGACATCTCGTCCAGAGTTAGATCCAAATCTGATCGCTGAGCGGTTTGAGAGCATGCAGCATCAAATACTGGAAACACAAAATCTGATGAGGACTTTCATCAAGAAGATTGGACTACATCCTGAGGAAAGAGTTCCGGTCTTGTCAGCTGGAAAATCTCGAACTCTTTCCTGAGCAAAAGCGACCTCTGTCCCAAATTCTCAGATTCAAAAGTTAGGAGGAAGCCGAAGGAGATCATTTCTGAAGGAAGGATCAGGAGAAAGTGCGGATCCAAACTATATTCCACTAGAGACTGAAGATCGAGAATCGTCCAGAGATGATCAATTGAGTCATATCTGGAGCAAAAAGAGTAGAAGCGTTGGGGATTGGAGAGATAAGAGAGAAACATGAAAATCAGGAGATTGTAGATCTGAAGTCTATGGATCGGAAATTAGTAAAAGATTTTGCGTCCTCGATGATGAAATTCAGCGACTGGTGAACAAAGATGGCGGAGAAAAAGTTGAGGAAATAATGAACCAGAATCCATTTGCTAAAGACATTATGTCAGCACCATTGCCGCACAATTTTAAACTTCCGACATTCACGATGTATGATGGAAGCACAGATCCAATGGAACACCTGGCTCAGTTCAACTCTGTTATGATGCTAGCAGGTAACTCTGATATTTTAAAGTGTCGCTCATTTCCATCTTCCTTGAAAGGATCTGCAACAACCTGGTTCTTCAGCTTATTACCAGATTCCATTAAGGATTTGACGAAAGTATTCTTGTCAAGATTCCAAAGTAGCATGAAAAGCAGCAAAATTGTTGATAACTTAGCTGCAATCCGTAAAAAATTGGGAGAATCAGTTCGAAATTATATGAAGAGATTCAATCAGGAGTCAATTCAAATTAAAAATCTGAATGAGGCGGTGGCATATGACGCTATGTTCAGAGGCCTAACAAATGAGCATCTTCTGGAATTCCTGATCATGAACAAGCCAGCGAATATAGCAGAATTGACAACTCGCTGTAATCAGTATGCAAATATGAAGGACATTCTCCAAGCAAGAAAAGAAACTGACAGCAGTGGAGTTAAAAGGAAAGATGAGGAGTTGTGAAATCTGATCAGAGAGATCAGAGAGAGCGAAGGAATAGCAGGAGCTTTTCAAGAAATATTCCTGATCGTCAATACAGAAGGGACATCCCAAAACCATTCCAAGAAAACTACACTCCTCTCAACGCAAGAAGATCGGAAATTCTGATGCAAATTTAGCATCAGGGATTTATGAAATGGCCATTACCTATGATAGCAAAGGCGGATGAGAGGAACTCGAATAGGTTCTGTAGATATCACAAAGATCATGGTCATGATACTGATGACTGCAGAATTCTGAAAAATGAAATTGAACAACTGATCAGTCAAGGAAGATTGGACCAATATGTTCAAAAGAGAAATGGGGGCAACAGAAGAAATGCCGCTGATCAGCCGAGAAGGTGGAACAATCGAACACCAGCTAGAGAAGAACAAGCCAAGGGAGATTTTCAGTACAACTCTCTAGAGGAAAATACTAAACAGCAGGAAAATCGGCAGATTCAACAGAAGCAGTCCCCCGTCATGACCATCCTGGGAAGTTTGGACTTAAATTCAATTTCAAAATCTAAGGCGCATGCCGGTATGTGAATACTTGTCGAATCTCATGTTATTCCTAGAAGAATCAAAATGATGAAGGAAATAGTCTTCACGGAGGAAGAAATGGAAGGAATTCAAGAACCACACGATGACGCCATTGTGGTGGTCATCGAGGTGGCAAACAGAGATATTCATAGAGTTCTGGTAGACACAGGATCATCTGTAGACATCATGTCTTACGAAGCTTTTCAGCGATTGAAGTTGGATACGGTCAAGATAAAACCTTGCAGCACAAGGCTATTCGGATTTTCTGGAGAGTCTACTTCGGTAGAGGGGACGGTGGAGCTAACAATAACACTTGGAACACATCCACAAACGGTAACTACAGTTACTAAATTTTTGTTAATAAAAAGTCTATCAGCATACAATATAATTCTCGGGAGACCAACGTTGAATACTATTGGTGCAATAATTTCGACAAGACATTTGAAGGTCAAGTTCCCAACAGAAGGAGGCATTGGAGAATGCAAATCAGATCAGAAAACTTCAAGGCAGAGCTATACAACTTTTTTGAAGGATTCAAAAGCACAAGGTAAGGCACTCGCCTTTACTGTTGAGGTTACGGATAACAGGGATGAGGAAAAAATTCAAAGAGGTGAACCGGTAGAAAAGCTGGAAAAAATTTGTTTTGGTTTGGAGAATCCAGAAAAAGGGACCATGATAGGAGCTGATCAGAACAGTCAGGACAAGGAGCAATTGAAAGAATTTCTTCAGCAAAACGCAGATGTCTTTGCCTGGTCAGCACAAGACATGCCAGGTTTAAGCAGAGAAGTGGCGGAGCATTGTCTATGGATAGATAAATCTATCAAACCAATGAAACAGAGACGAAGGAATTTCTCGTCAGAAAAGCATGATGCAATTAAGGTTGAAGTGGACAAACTTAGGAGATCTGAGTTCATTAAGCAAATCGAGTGTCCAAGGTGGCTAGCAAATGTGGTAATGGTGAAAAAGCATAATGGAAAATGGCGAATGTGTGTAGATTACACTGATTTGAACAAGGCATGTCCCAAGGATTGCTATCCTTTGCCGCGAATTGATCAGCTAATCGATGCTACATCAGGTCAGCAAATGTTGAGTTTTATGGACGCCTATTCTGGTTATAATCAAATTCTTATGAAGAAGGAGGATCAGCCTCACACGGCATTCATGACCAATCGGGAAAGCTATTGTTATAAAGTTATGCCTTTTGGGTTAAAAAATGCTGGTGCAACATACCAAAGGGCAATGAACAAGCTGTTCGCTGATCAGATTGGAAGAAATATGGAGGTTTATGTAGATGATCTTCTTGTAAAAAGTCAATTTAAATCTGATCATCTCGCCGATTTAAGAGAGTGCTTTGATGTATTGAGGAGAAATGGAATGAGACTCAATCCTGAGAAGTGTGCATTTGGAGTTTCATCTGGTAAATTCCTAGGTTTCATGGTCACACAGAGGGGTATTGAAGCAAATCCAGAAAAAATCAGGGCTATCTTAAATATGACGGCTCCCAGCAAGATGAAAGAAATTCAAAGCTTAACAGGAAGAGTTGCAGCATTAAGTAGATTTATATCTAGATCAGGAGATAAGTGTGCACCATTCTTCAAGGCTTTGAAGAATCTAAATGCACTCAACGAATTCAAATGGTCAGAGGACTGTCGAATTCATTTGAAGAGTGAAGAGGAGGTTGACCGATCCACCGTTTTATCTCGACCAAAGCCTGGAGAGAGCTTGCAGATATATCTATCTTCTTCAAAGGCGGCGATAAGCGCGGTGTTAATCTGGGAGGAAGGTACTGTTCAAAATCCTATCTACTTTGTAAGCCATACATTGTTAGATGCAGAATCTAGATATCTGGAATTTGAGAAACAGGCTTTCGCCTTAATAGTAGCAGCCAGGAAGCTCCGACCCTATTTTCAGGCTCATCCAATTATTGTTCTTACTAACGGCCTTTAAAGAAAATACTGCATAAACCTGATTTGGCGGGGAGAATGGTATCATGGGCAGTAGAGTTAACAGAACATGATATAGATTATAAACCTAGAACTGCGATAAAGGCACAAGTTTTGGCCGATTTTATTGCTGAAAGTATTTCATCACCGAGAGGAGGAAAAAGATTCTAGTAAGGTGTCTTCTCGTGTGGACCTTACATGTAGATGGGTCAAGTCATTCGCGAGGATCGGGAGCAGGAGTGATTTTACAAAGTCCATTTGGATTTGTAATTCAAAATGCACTACGGTTTAATTTTCATGCTTCGAACAATGAAGCGAGTATGAAGCTCTTATTGCAGGGGTTACGACTAGCCGAGATCTCTCTGTGTTCAAAGCATCGAAGTAAAAAGTGATTCTGAGCTGGTGGTCAGTCAAGTCACGGGAGCGTATGGAGCAAAAGATGATCGAATGGTCAGCTATCTTAAAAAAGTATCACAATGTAAGGAGTGGTTCGCACAATTCTCAGTCACAAGGATATCTCGAATTCAAAATAATGAAGTAGATTCTCTGGCAAAATTGGCATCCGTAAAGTCTATTTCTATTCCACAAACTGTATATTATGAGGAGCTAGATATTCTGGCATATTCAGAGCCAGAGATAATGGAAATTGACACAGAGATATCTTGGATGGATCCTATTATACAAGATCTGAAGGATGGTATTCTTCTTGAAGATAGGGAAAAGTCCAGAATTGTGAAAAGAAGAGCTGCCAGGTTTATTCTAAAAAATAAGTTATTATATAAAAGAACAGTTTCTGGGCCACTTTTGAAATGTTTGGGACCCTCTGATGCTCTTTATGCCTTATCCGAGGTTCACGAAGGAATCTGTGGAAACCACTTAGGTGGGAAAGCTTTGGCGTATAAAATTTTAAGACAAGGATTTTATTGGCCACGAATGCAATCTGAGGCAATTGAGTATGTATGAAGGTGTCATCAATGCCAGATTCATGCACCAATTCAGAGCCAACCAGCAGAATAGCAGCGTATTATAATGCTCGAATCAAACATAAATCTTTCAGAGTAGGAGATTTGGTTTTGAGGAAAAAATCAGCATCAGATCCAAGGAACTGTGGAAAGCTTTCTGCAAACTGGGAAGGGCCATATGTGGTAACAAAAACTGTGAGCAAAAACACATATTGGCTGAAGGATTCTTATGGAAGTTGTTTGAAATGACCGTGGAATGTAGTTCACCTTAAGAAATATTATCAGTAGAGAGAATTTTCTGGTATTCTTGGAGAATGCATTTTATTAAACGTGGTCATCCAAAGTTTCTTCTTCATTATTAATCCAAAGGACATTTATGCGAACCAGTTCTTCTGATCAAGCCATTTCAACGCTGATCCAGGGTCATTCTTTCTGAGGATGATCCCGACTTTCCGAGTCGAGGCCCAAGTGGTCGGCCTTCCGAGGCCTGGTCATGCTTTCCGAAGCTGATCACAGATCATTCCATACCGAGAGTGGTCCCGACTCTTCGTGAGTTAGGCTCAAGTAGCCAGCCTTCCGAGGCGTGATTATGCTAGCTGATCCGGATCATTCCTTCCGAGGGTGATCCCGACTCTTTGTGAGTTAGGCTCAAGTAGCCAGCCTTCCGAGGCTGGTCATGCTTTCCAAAGCTGATCACGGATCATTCCGTACCGAGGGTGGTCCCGACTCTTCGTGAGTTAGGCTCAAGTAGCCAGCCTTCCGAGGCCTGGTCATGCTTTCCGAAGTTGATCACGGATCATTCCGTATTGAGGATGATCCTGACTTTACGTAAGTCAGGCTCAGGTAGCCAGGTCATGCTAAGCTAATCACGGATCATTCCTTTCGCGAGGGTGATCCCGGATTGTTCCTTCCGAGGAATGATCCCGACTTTCCGAAGTCAGGCTCAAGTAGCCAGCCTTCCGAGGCCTGGTCATGCTTTCCGAAGCTCAAATAAAGATTCTCTCTTATTTTCTTTTAAGTATGAATGTTCAATCTCAAATATGGATGATCGTTTTTCAAGAATGAATTTTCGTTCTCATGTATGAGTGTTCGTTTCTTAAGTTATCATGATCAGGGGATAACCAATTATCTACTAAAGACATAATGTTCCGAGCACAATAAAGAGAGAATCTTATCATAAACACCGACCAAAGATAGATGATTCTTTTATTAACATAAAAAGGAAAGAACAAGAAAAAGTGTCACTTAAAGAAAAAGGTAAGTACAAAAGATTTTTTTTTTCCCAACAAAGACAGTTTGAACTTCAAGAAGTCTAGGCAGCTTCCTCATCCCCATGATCATCTTCACTGCTGCTAGAACCGCTCTCGTAGTTGTTGCCAGAATATGTTTCCTTGGGGGCCGGCTCCCAGTTTGAGTCTAAAAAAGAAGTTACTTCAACTGGAGTTCCCTGGGGAAAGGATCTTTTCTGACCACCCAAGATGGATGGGAAATTTGGAGCTCGTCATAAATTTCGGGATCAACAAAGTTTTTGAAGTCAAAGACGTCCAAGTCGGGGTATTTTGATAGAACATCTTTATACCCATACCACCGACCATAGTTGAAGCCTGGATTAGAAACCTCAGCATGAACTCACAACATTTTTAGGTATGAACCCAACAACGAATGACCTTGTGACGGAGTTCATTTGGAAGATCTTCCAATGATGCAAGGGAGGTCCGAGCAAGGCGGGAGTGCAATTCTTCAATCTCAGAACGAGCATCTGCTCAATCTTTGGTGATTGTGTCGAGCTGATTGGAAGCGTTCGACAAAAACTTGCCTTTCTCCTTCAGTTGCTCTTCCAAAGACTTAATGAGCTCAGAGGAGGCTTTCTCAGAACCTTCTAATTTGGCAACCCGAGCAAGAAGGGAAGTTTCTTTATCAACCAAAGCTTCAGTATGAGCCTTGAGGCTAGACAACTCGACATCTTTTTTCTTAAGACTATTCTGAATACCGTGCAGAGACAAACAGTCTTGACGAGCGGTTTCCAAACAAACCCTAAGAGATTGAGTAAGGTTGCACGGCATCCTACAACACCAAAAAACTAAAATCAAATAAAGGAACACTGAACAAACATGAAAAGGAATGATGATTGAGAAAGACTTACTTGGTCGCAACATCATATCGTCGCAAAGGAGTCAGACTCTCCATAAACCTCTGGTCGGCGGGAAGCAAAATGTTTGAGAGCCACTCCTTTGCCACTGTTGTCCCCCCTTGGTGGTTGCAGAGCACAGTGGACTCAGCTATCAACGACCATTTAAGTAACAACAATGGAAGCCGAGCAGGGGTCAAGCTAGCTGGAATCGAACCACTCACTTTTGCCCAAACAAAGGGACTTGGCTGATCCTTAGAAGAAAGATGAGGGTCAAATGCAATTTCCTCCTGTTCCTGAGAAGCAGCATGATTAGTTCTAGAGCGTTTCTCCCGATTAGAGTCTGGCTTGACATTTTCTCTGGTCGACCTAACCCTCTTTGGAGCTTGAGGTGAAGGGCTGGAAGGTGCTGCAGATTTGCCCTTTCCACCCCTTGACTTCTCCAGCTTGGTCGGGTGTTTTTCCTTGAACTCTTTTATCTTAGCTACCCAACCTTACTGCATGCGGCAGCACTCAACAACACTACACAAGAATTAAAAGATAGAGGTTAAAATTCCAAACAAATATAAATAAGCTTCTTTAAGAGAGTAGCAAGAACAAACACTAACTTACCGAGCAAAAATTCCCAAAAACTTAATATCTTTGAGTGCTCAGGAGAGAACCCATTCACCGCTCGAAGATTCTTGTCCTCGGTCAGAATCTGGAGAATTTTCTCTTTAGCCTTATTCTCGGGGGGGGGGGGGTAAGAGGAGGAGGATCGTTCAACCCCTTAGCAGGTCTACAACTCCATGAAGTCAGGAAAGGAGGCGTGCTCGGAGGACGAACATAAAAGAACTTGGGACGTCATCCCTTGGTATTTGAAGGAGCATCCCATTTCCTACAAAGTTTCCATCCCACCTAGATTGGCTATACGGTCTCTTTGATAGATAATACCACCCACTTTTCTTCATCTTCTTGGCCATAAAGAAGTGGAGAAATAGAGCTAAAGAGGGTCTAACCCTAACTGACTCTTGTTGACGAAACTCCCAAAAGCGTATAAGGTTACGCCAAGTGTTCGAGGCCAACATTCCCAGACACATCTCAAAGTGACACAATCTTGACCATAATAGGATGAACAGGAAGCCTAAAACCACTTTTTAGGGTGGCTTCATAAAGGACAAACTCCCCTAGTCGACACTTGTTAGCTCGTTCAGTCACAGTGGGGGCTCTAAGAAGGTACTCTTGAGGAATCTCATATCTAACACATAAGTACTCCAATCTATTTTCGGTCATCTCAGAGGTTCGGAATTCAGGCCTTGATTTGTTCGGATCGAACTCTATGTGATCGGGAGAGGGGTCTTTATCTTGTTCTACTTTGTATTCTGCGGGTGACAAATTGTCTACCCATTTCTTTCTTTTTGCCTTAAACTTAGCTCGGGCACTGACAGTGGGTTTATTCCGAACATTTTGTGGGATCATTGGTGGTCGAGATTCATGCTTGGAATCCTCACCCTTGTTCCCGAAAGGATCCTGAACAGACACTAATAGAGATTGGTGATTTGATCGATCACTAAAGGCTTGCTCGGACTGCTATAGCCTAACACTTTTGGAACCATCTGATAGTGAGTCAGAAGCATCCATGTTGACCATAGATCGATGGGGTTTTCTCGCAACCATCTTTCTTCCAACCATGGGGAATCTAAAACCGACTAGGGCAAAACCCTCTTTTCTCCCTAAACTACCCAAATTAGGTTCAAGAAAAGAAAACAAAGTCCCACAAAAATATGCACGAGATAGAAGACAAAGGAGAACCAAAAAAAAAGGAAGAAAATAAAAGTTAAACACTTTTGAAGAGGAAAATCAACCAAACAATTACAAAAGAGCAGAACTCACTAGTGTAGACGATTAAGGTCCTAAAAAGTCTTTGGCAACAATGAAGAGACTGATGATACAAACTCAAACACCGATAGCACAAAAATGATAAGCAACAAGGAAATGGAGAGCTCTGGGAAGGAAGTTGGAGCAGAGAAAATGGAGAAATGAAACATAGAAGATAAAGGAAGAAGAAAGGGTCTTGATACCCTTGTATCATTCCAATCTGAAGGCTAGGAATCAAAAAGCTAATCCAAGGACTGAGATTGAAAGACGTTAGGAACTCCTATAAAGATACCCATCCAAAGGGTCGTAGAAACTCAATCTAATGGCTGAGTTCTCACCAACCAATGGAGCTAAAATCCATACTTTTCAGTGGAGAGGTCATGGGTTCGACCCTTGCGGACAACAAAGCTTCCGTTGAGGATGTAATCAAGGTGCATGCAAGCTAGTTACTAATGGATGAAGAGGATGAAAAACTCTTCGAATGAAATAATTGCCATCATTGCCATAACTGAGATCGTGGACACGTGGCGTTTTTCAAGAGACATTGGAAAAAGAGAGCAGCTTACTTTCTGCACAACGAACAGTTTAAAGCATGGAACAATTTCTCGCAGAATTTCGGTGATTTCGCCCCCTGGCGAACTGAAACCAGGGGGCGAAACAAGATCGGCGAGATATCGCCGAATATCTCGCCATTTATTGTGGTATATCGCGATATATCATTTTTTTTTTTTGCGATTTTTATGTTATTTCTTGCACTTTTTAGGCAATTTCTCTGGCAATTCTATCCCAATCTTAAAAATTCTATCCCAATGATTCAAGACTCAAAGTTAATGTGTTGAATGTAATTAGGAGGAGAATCTACATAGAATAATTTATAGATAGGAAGACATTTTATAGCAAAATCTTCAAGATTAATGAGCAATCTGACTTACTATATTCTAGAGATTTAGTCCTCAAAAGTCAACATGCCAAATGTGGTTAGGGAAGAATATATACATGAAATAATTTATGGAAACAATTTAAATTATGAATGAATTTTGTAATAGAATCTTCAGAGTGAATGGATAATTATTCCAATTATGTCTGAATGATGTAGGCCTCAGAAGGTAATATGTTAAATATGACTAGGTAGGAGAATTTAAATGGAAGAATTTATAGGAAATAATTCAAATTTATCACATATTTGCATTAAATTAGGATAGGTATCAAATTTACCAAAATTATTGACTAAAAATACCCAAAACTGGGGGCGAAATTTTCCAAATGGGGGGGGCGAAATCTCGGCGATATTTCGCCATTTCACCGATTCGCTGGGCAGCGAACCGGGCGAGATGAACGAACTTTCGTTCATTGGTTGAAAGGCTCAAGAGATATGAGTGATCTTCTATTAAGGCACGAACCAAGTGTGAATAAAGATTTGTTTGGTTTAAGTATCTTATCTTGACCCTGAACTTTAATATTAGTCCTTTGGTCCCGAGCTCAAAAAGACCAAATGACTAGGGGGCTTATGATGTAGCCAATTATGGTCAGATGACAACCAATCTGGTCGGGTCGAACAATAACCACTTTTTTGACTTACCGGATGGTCGGACAAGAAAAGGATAAACCCATAAATTCTGAAAATAATGCATATCTTCCCTAGAAACTTCAAGATCAAGAGATTGAATACCAAATCAGTTGAAGAAACCATATTGAACTCAAACTACTGCAGACAATATACTTCAGAGTCCGAACCTAACTCAAAGAAGGAGAAGGGTAATGGTTGAATCCTATTCAGACTCTTTAGCAAAATGTAATCTCTCCTATAAATACCAACACATTCTTCAGAAGAAGGTAAGCAATCACACATAATTCTCTCTTGTTTAAGATCTAGATTGGTTTGCTAGCTCCCTGCATATTGTTCTTTAACTAACTTGCTCATCTGAGGCTATACTCGACCAACCCGGTCAAGTACGTTTTTGTAGGTCCCTTCGTTTGAGAGGTCAAGCAGGATTTTCCATCAACACAACCGAGAGATCTTGCCAGTAAGGCTAGAACTAGGGAACTGATTCATCATAAACTCCACGTGTTTCCAAATAAATCTTGCCAGTGAGTAAGCACTCGGGGGCTTCTGTTGTCAACATAGGATTCAGCTAGCAGATCTAAGCAACGGGGTTTTCAAGGTTACACAATTTTCTATATCAGCTTCAATAACGGTCCAAACTACAAAGAGTCAACTCTAGTTGTTGATACGAAATCTTGCTTGTCCTTCTCTGTCTCGTTCCTGCAAAACACGTGCTCGACCTTGGGTGGTCGAGGTACGTCTCGACGAGCAAGTCCAGTACCAATGAATATGATCACAACTACTCAATAGAGAATTCAAGTAATTGATCACACAGAATATGAATGCCTACCCCCATTATGTTTACTTGAGGTGTTTGTATAGTATAAGATGATAGAGTTAGATTCGGAATACGATTCTAAGATGAGTTGTTCTAGGAGGTAACTCTACGAAGAGTTGTCACATCCTGCCCAAATACACCCAGCCTATACCCTATCTGGGTTACCCGGGGGAGTGATCCACAGCCCAAAAGATCAAGTTTAGGAACGATCATATCCATTTAGCACAATAACATAATCAAAAGCAAGAACAAATCATTGTATTCTAATAAGTTAATAATAAAATTCAAGAAAAGATCTCAGAAGGATCACTAAGAATATCAGAGTGCGGAATAACAAGATACCAAATCAAAAGACAACTGTGGAGTATAGCGGAAATATACTCCACAAACATATGCGGAAGGTAGATCAAAATCTAAGTAAAGCTCTAAGCTATTATAAGCAAAATAAAAGTCTGGAAGAAATGAGAGAATCTAATCCACATCTTTAGTTGGCTCTTATTCTTCTTCAGTCTTCATCTTCTTCACCTTTGGGTTATGCTCTTGAAGCTTCAGATCAGTATCTAATGCACGATCCCATTGGCGAATAAAACGATGCTGGCTGCCATCAATAGGAGCCCTCAGTGCAGTCCAAATCCGAGTGTTGGCTGCCTCGCTATTCATTACCTTGTCCAAGGATATCCGGAGTTGTACTATGTACGGAAAGGTCCTCCGTACTGGGGCACGAGTTCTCTTTCGATCCTGCAATGTCATCTAAAAACAAGTCCCCCGAAGGGTAAGCTCAAAAGAACTTAGCAAGTAATCCAAACACAATAAGAATCTTCACATGCATTCACAAGCAAACATATATGCAATGATATGAAACAATATATGAAAATATGCTTCTAACTCTATATATGTATGCTGGTCTCTATTGGCAGACATGCTTTAAGTCATAGCACCATACTTCTTTGGGTAGGTCTCATCACACAACGCCATTTGGTAGTGGGTAGGAACACCTTTCGGACAACCTTGGCTGGGGTTAAAGTCACCACTCTCTCACATCACCATTTGGTATAAGTATTGGTGCATGTCAGGGTTAAGCCTAGCCAAATGCAAGTCTTCTACTTAGTTATATCAACTCAGGTCCAGATACATCCATTCCTTGCCCCTGGTGATCCTTTCCGGTATCCTTTCCACTAGAGTCCTAATAGTCCCTGACTACGGACTCATCAACCCTATTGGTTATCCACATATGGTAAACAGGAAGCTCTCATGGCCCCTCACGGGTTGGTTACCGGTCTTGAGCGCCCATGAGCCCAAGTCTATCCATATGCAATCCATATGCAACCCTCCAATAAATGGCCCCCACAATGTGATTCCTGACCTCTCACGGGTTGGTTACCGGTCTTGAGTGCCCGTGAATCCCCATTGCTACCACAGGTCGTTCGGTCTCAATACCCTTCCGATTCGGGTCTGATATAACGGGGACATCCTAGCCAAACACTGCTAGACAGCCCTAGGTATGACAATCAATGATTCGGGAAAGCGTCAATGGGCAACCCCAGAAACATCCCATACTATTTCCGATAATGTCCAAGGATAGAAATGTCAAAAGGACACCTCTCAATCCCAAACCATACTTAATCAATAACATCTCAGATCGTTCACAATCATACATGTCACACCATAGTCCAAATCACATTCAACATCATTCATGATTCATTCCAATATGTAAATCACAATATTAACATCCTACTGTAATTGCAGAGGTAACATAATATAAAGAAAGTAATTCAACAGTAGCTAAATCATGCATTCGAATCATATCATAACAAGGTATGTAAATATGCATATTGTAAGTGGAATACTCACCTCATAATCTGAACTTATAATCTTCAAGTAAGAGACCAGAGAACAGTTCCAAAATCACCTAAACAAGCTTGACAAAACATGTATAGGTCATAAGAAGTAAATCCAAGAGATAGGAGTTGAAACATAGCAAAATTGAGGCTCCTGCATTCATTGGTCGATTGATTGGTCTACTGACCAAGTCGACCAATTAGTCGACCAACCGAGTAGTACGGAACTGCAGAAACTAGATTGGTCTTAACTTCTTCGTTTGAAGTCCGATTGATCCGAAATTCGAAGGGGAACTTCCTAGAACATATTAGAACTATAAAGGAAGGTCACATCATCAAGTCAAGGTCAAAAGATGGGTTCTTGATTTGAACCAAGAAATTAGGGTTTCAACCTTAAGGCTCTCATGAAAAGGCTAGGGTCACAAGATGAAAGGGAATAATTGCTTAGCAATTAGATAACAAGAAAATCATTGAAAAAGTTTATATTAACATAAATATAACTCATGTGGTTACCCTCACATGGAAGGTTACCCAAGGGTTTCAAAAGATCGTACGAGGATTAAGGTTTCAAGAAGAATATTCAGGGCTAGGGTTGAGATCACGATGATGATCATAGATCTCAAAGAATAGAATGAGATCATGGAATAGACAGTTGCAAGAAGGCAGCATCTTCTTCCTGATCTCAATCAAGAACAAGATTGGAGAAAGAATAATCTATAATACAGAAGAAATACTGTGAAACCCGGCCCTAACCTTAACTCGGATAGTCTTTTGTCTATAGGTCCGAAGACTTGAAGTAGAAGTGAAAGTCAACTATGGGCCATATTGGTAGAAGACATAGTGTTCGACTCCGAACCTATGGAGATTGAAGATGATGCCCCATACTTGAAGACAGTGTTGGATATAGAGAAGAGACTACGCCTGGATGAAGAGAAGATTGGTTGATGATCTTAGAGCTTGGTGGGATATGATTTAAAGCCATTTTTCCATGCTAGGTAAGTTATAGAATATGTGTTTAAAGTTTCGTTTGATTCCGAGTAGTGGAAGGCCCTCAAATCCCTGTCTTTGGATTTGCTGTCTGCCTGGGTCGACTGCTTGGGTCGATTGGGCCAGGCTACCAAGCCAATCGACCCAGAGATGCTGAACTCGAGCAGAATCTTCTGTTTAGGTTATGTTGCTATATATACCCCATGACTTCATGATTTTAGTATCCCTAGCCTCCAAAACACTTAGAGAACGAAGGGAAACCATCTCCAAGCCTCCAAGAGTGTAGAAGAAGATCTAACCTTGCAAACTTGCAAGTTCTCTCTCTTGTTCTTCAATCAAAGGTTAGTATTCAATCTTTTGTGTTCTTGATTCATTCTTTCCATGATCACTCTCATCTCTGAACTGAGATTATGATGAAGATGCTACAACCTTGTAGTCATATCTTTACAATCTCTTTTCATTCTCTTATGCCATGATCATCTTATTCATTCTTAATATGATTTTTTATGATTTCTTCTTAAACTATGATCATATTCTTATTTTGATTTATTCTAGCATTGTAGATGCCTCTCCATGATTATTCATACCTCTGATCTACTGTGTTCTTGTACTAGAATGAGATCTTATCATCTCTAGTTCATCTCTTTCATTCATAGCACGTTTCCAATGAAAACCATGATTTTTACCAAAATAGAAATTATGATTTCAAATTAGTAAGTAATAGTTTTAATGGTTGTTTGATGTCTAAATTATGATTTTTAGTCTTAGACTACTGTGTTAGACATTCTCTCCAAGTTTCGTCGCATTCCGGATTGTGTAGCATAGGTTTCGAATCAAGATTCTCTTTTTGGATTCGGATTTTCTCTTGGGCAGACTGCTTGGGTCAACTGGCTCAATCAACCCAGCCAATCAACCCGCAAGAACAGAATTGGATTTCTTCGTCCGTTTCGATTCTATTGATGCTTATTCTTTTAGGACTACTTCCTAATGATTGTGTGATGCAATTCTAGGGTTTATTTGCTAACTTTGGATTCATCCTCTTGTCTGTCCGGAATATATTCGAATCTATTTAAGGTAAGGAAAGTTGTTACCATATTAACATAGATTGCATAGATTTAGTTTCTAATTTGGGAACTACTTAGATTTGCTACTGTTATGTTAGTTTCTATTATGATATGAATGCTGTAAGTACAGTAGGATCTTATTTCCTTATTTACTTTATGTACTTGGATCATGCATGAATACTTATTCATGTATGTTGCTTATTCATTTATTCTTGTCTTATTATACTCTTTCATATGATGAGATATCTGTCGTGGAGGATATGACTGAATTATGATCGTGATTGTTTAGGTATGATTTGGGATTGGGGAATGTCCTTTTGACATTTTTGTCCTTGGACATCATTGGGGATAGTATGGGATACTTCCAATGTTGCCCTATGACACTTTCCTGGATTATTGGTTGTCATACCTAGGACTTGTCTAGCAGTGTTTGGCTAGGATATTCCCTGTTATATCAGACCCGATTCGGAAGGGTATTGAGACCGAATGACCCGTGGTAGCAATGGGGATTCATGGGCGCTCAAGACCGGTAACCAACCCGTGAGGGGACATGAATCACATTGTGGGGGCCATTGATGGGTAGAGTTGCATATGGATAGACTTGGGCTCATGGGCGTTCAAGACCGGTAACCAACCCGTGAGAAGACATGAGAGCTTCCCGTTTACTATATGTGGATGACCTATAGGGTTGATGAGTCCGTAGTCTGGGACTATGCTGACTCTAGTGTGAAGGATACTGGAAAGGATCGCTAGGGGCAAGGAATGGACGTATCTGGATCTGAGTTGATGTAACTAAGTAGAAGACTTGCATTGGGCTAGGCTTTACCCTCTCATGCGCCAATACTTAGACCAATGGTGATGTGAGAGAGAGGTGACCTAAACCCCTAACCAAGGAATGTCCAAGAAGGATGCAAGACCCAACTACCATCGGCAGACCCAAGATGCCAAGATGGCTGAGGGGGAGTGATTGACCTTCCTAAAGAAGTATGGTGCTATGACTTAAAGCATGTCTGCCTATAGAGACCAGCATACATAGAGTTAGATTCATACATGCATTGCCTGTCTCATATCATATCACATTATGCTTTGCTTATGTTACTATGTTATTTATGCTATTATGGAATAACTTGCCTTGCTGAGTTTCTTTTGAAACTCATTCCTTTTGTACAACATCTTTTGTTAGATTATTCTGCAGGCTTTGATGACTATGAAGCACAATATGAAGAAGCGCAAGATGAAGAAGCATACCACACACAAGGTGTTGGCAACTATGAAGATTACATTGAGGATTCCTCAAGTAATCTCACTTGTTACCAAGATTAGCCCTACAGTGGAGTGGGAGCGTCTGAGCATAATTGATGAAGTCTATGTTTACGAAGATGTTCTTTACAAAGTAGAATAGACTTTAGTTTAGTTAGACTATATCTATCTTTCTTGTCTTTAGAATCAGTTGTAATCTCCTTTAACTTTTGATCTACATTCCGCTATACTCGTGGAGTGAGATTCCGCCTCACTCTACATTTGACTTTATATATCTATTGGTATCATTTTCCGCACTCTAATGATTATCTCGTTACTTTACCTTGATTCATTTGAATAATATTGTTAACCTTGATTTAGTCTTGTTCTTGATTATATTGTTGTGAATGTGGGAGGTTGATTTTACTAAATACTGGATCTTGTGGACTGTGGATCACACACTCGGGTATGCCAGATAGGGTACTGGTTGGGTGGATGTGATAAATACAAACCTTGAATTGGCAGATCAGAGATGAGAGGCTTCAGATCTGCAGAGGAATCTTCAAAATCATGGAAGAGAGTTTCAAACGAGTCTTCCCACGTTCTCAAAGTGTTTTGGAGGCAGAGGATACTATGAAACATGAAGTTCACTTAAATAGAGAGCTAAAAGCCCTAAATTGGAGATTTTCTCGGATTTCTGGCCCTATTGGTCGATTGATTGGTCTACTCGCCCCAATCGACCAACCAGTCAACCAATGCACAGTTCAGCAACTTCGGACAGGGATTCGGAGGGCTATACAGGGTCAAGTTGAGTGGAGTTTTCTCCTACAAGTCAATCAAGAAGTCTAGTTTCTAGAAATACCTTTGGATTGAGCACGGGAGTTCATTAGGTACTTTAAATAATTCACCCCTCTTTGATGCGCAGTTTCTCACTAAACACTGACAATGCTTCCAAGTATGGAGCACCATCAACAATATCCATGGGTTTCGGGTCACACACCATGTCTTCTATAGAGAGGGCCCACAAAGACTTCTTCCTTCACTTCGGGACCTTGGATTTACCCTAAGGAAAGGTTTGACATGACTTCCTAAGGCTTTCAAAGGGTAGTAACACTGTTATCAAGGTCCAACTTCAAGGTCAAACATTAAACTAATCTTTCTTCACCCAAAACAAATAGGGTGTCCTAGCTAGGTTTGGGCTGGATTTCACAAGAGTTATTTAATTGACTTTTCTTTCCAATAAGTTGATAGATGATAGGAGTTTACCTTTATCAGGTTCCCTAAACATGCTAGCCGGATACTCTTGATGCTTTGGTCGGTCCTACCATAAACCGTATGGTCGGACCGTATTAAATAACGAACCTGGTGGGATCATGCAATCATGAGTTTTGACTGGAAGATGCAGAATGACCATTTTAGTCATTAACATAAGCCCCCCAGTCCATTGTGGTTGAGAATTGTGTGTTCGGCTGAATGGATTATTTCTTTCTCGAACATGGCTACCTTTGATCGGTCCGATTAGGTTCCTTCATTGAAGAACGTAATGTCTTCATGATGAGTAGCCGTCATTCGTACGTGGATATTGATGCACGTTTTGCCGAAATTCGTGCGTGAGTTGACACGTGTCATAACCATCATGTCGCATTAAATGTTCCCTTTGAATTCGAAAAGCTTAGTTGTTATCCACCGTCCATTTGATTTCTTGATGACCCGTTGGATATGGATCTTAAAATTTTACTCCTTCGACTGTAGATCTTGCATTTTTCATAGTCCTTAGTTTAGGATCTGTGATTTTATAAATAGCTTTTCCACCTTCTTCTTCCTTTGTTTCATTTCATCTTTCATACTTCCTTTTGTTTCTGCGATTTGTGGAGAAATGAAGGCAAGATCCTTGATTTGGAGACTTCACCTTAACCTCATCCATCTTCTTCATTTTCTTCAAGCATTTAAAAACAAGTAAGTCTCCTGTAACTATTTCTTTTTCCTTCTCTGTTTTCTTTCTTGTAATAGTGTAGTAGTTTAGTTTTATTTGACGGCACCTCATATATGTCTTTTTCTATTTTCTTTCTTCTGTTCCTGTCTCTGTTTTCTTAGTCTTCTGTAACGCTTCGTACCTTTTAGAAAACCATGGTCATTGTGAAAAGAACTTCTAAAGCATCTGAGTTTAGAGACACTCTTAGTGACGAAAACCCTTCACCTCCAGCTTCTATAGATGACAAAGATACCGACCATCATTCGAATCTCGACCAAGAATTAGATGACTAGTCTGAAGATCCATCCCATAATTTGCCTTGTCGGGAACTATCTAGCAATGATGGTGCTGAGCTTAATAATAATCCCCTCCCAGAGGTTGCTAGGGAAACTATGAGTGCCCGGGAGTGCTTTAAGGCCGACAGGAAGAAATGGAAAGACAGCCTTACCCTCGAAGAATATAAGCTTGAACAAATCAAGGATTTGACTCCCGATCACAGAGATTATAACCCATACTCGTCCGGTCCCGACTTCTTGTGTCACATCCACCCAGCCGGTACCCTATCTGGCATACCCGAGTGTGTGATCCACAGTCCACAAGATCCAGTATCTAGTAAATCAACCTCCCACATTCACAACAATATAATCAAGAACAAGACTAAATCAAGGTTAACAATATTATTCAAATGAATCAAAGTAAAGCAACGAGATAATCATCAGAGTGCGGAAATGATACCAATAGATATATAAAATCAAATGTAGAGTGAGGCGGAATCTCACTCCACGAGTACAACGGAATGTAGATCGAAAGTCAAAGGAAATTACAACTGGTTCTAAAGACAAGAAGAAAGATATAATCTAACTAAGCTAGAGTCTATTCTACTTTGTAAAGAACGTCTTCGTAAACATAGACTTCATCAATTACGCTCAGACTCTCCCACTCCACCGTAGGGCTAATCTTGGTAACAAGTGAGACCACTCGAGGAATCCTCAATGTAATCTTCATAGTTGCCAACCTTGCGTATTGTACGCTTCTTCATCTTGCGCTTCTTCATATTGCCCTTCATAGTCATCAAGGCCTGCAGAATAATCTAACAAAAGATGTTTTACAAAAGGAGTGAGTTTCAAAAGAAACTCAGCAAGGCAAGTTATTCCATAATAGCATAAATAACATGATAACATAAGCAAAGCATAATGTGATATGATATGATATGAGACAGACAATGCATGTATGAATCTAACTCTATGTATGCTGGTCTCTATAGGTAGACATGCTTTAAGTCATAGCACCATACTTCTTTAGGAAGGTCAATCACTCCCCCTCAGCCATCTTGGCATCTTGGGTTTGCCGGTGGTAGTTGGGTCTTGCATCCCTCTTGGACATTCATTGGTTAGGGGTTTAGGTCACCTCTCTCTCACATCACCATTGGTCTAAGTATTGGCGCATGTCAGGGTAAAGCCTAGCCCAATGCAAGTCTTCTACTTAGTCATATCAACTCAGGTCCAGATACGTCCATTCCTCGCCCCGGGAGATCCTTTCAGGTATCCTTTCCACTAGAGTCAGCATAGTCCCAGACTACAGACTCATCAACCCTATAGGTCATCCACATATAGTAAACGGGAAGCTCTCATGTCTTCTCAAGGATTGGTTACCGGTCTTGAACGCCCATGAGCCCAAGTCTATCCATATGCAACTCTACCCATAAATGGCCCCCACAATGTGATTCATATCCCCTCACGGGTTGGTTACCAGTCTTGAGCGCCCATGAATCCCCATTGCTACCACGGGTCGTTCAGTCTGAATACCTTTCCGAATCAGGTATGATATAACAGGGAATATCCTAGCCAAACACTGCTAGACAAGTCCTAGGTATGACAACCAATAATCCAGGAAAGTGTCAAAGGGCAACATTGGAAATATCCCATACTATCCCCAATGATGTCCAAGGACAAAAATGTCAAAAGGACATTCCCCAATCCCAAATCATACCTAAACAATCACAATCATAATTCAGTTATATCATTCATGATAGATATCTCATCATATGAAAGAGTATAATAAGACAAGAATAAATGAATAAGCAACATACATGAATAAGTATTCATACATGATCCAAGTACATAAAGTAAATAAGGAAATAAGATCCTACTGTACTTACAACATTCATATCATAATAGAAACTAACATAACAGTAACAAATCTAAGTAGTTCCCAAATTAGAAACTAAGTCTATGCAATCTATGTTAATATGGTAACAACTTTCCTTACCTTAAATAGATTCGAATATATTCCGGACAGACAAGAGGATGAATCCAAAGTTAGCAAATAAACCCTAGAATAGCATCACACAATCTTTAGGAAGTAGTCCTAAAAGAATAAGCATCAATCAAATCGAAACGGACGAAGAAATCCAATTCTTTTCTTGCGGGTTTATTGGCTGGGTTGAGTGAGTCAGTCGACCCAGGCAGTCTGCCCAAGAGCAAATCCGAATCCAAAAAGAGAATCTTGATCCGAAACCTATGCTACACAATCCAGAATGGGACGAAACTTGGAGAGAATGTCTAACATAGTAGTCTAAGACTAAAAAGCATAATTTAGACATCAAACAACCATTAAAACCATTACTTACTAATTTGAAATCATAGTTTCTATTTTGGTAAAAAACATGGTTTTCATTGGAAACATGCTATGAATGAAAGAGATGAACTAGAGATGATAAGATCTCATTCTAGTACAAGAACACAGTAGATCAGAGGTATGAATAATCATGGAGATGCATCTACAATGCTAGAATAAATCAATATAAGAATATGATCATAGTTTAAGAAGAAATCATAAAAATCATATTAAGAATGAATGAGATGATCATGGCATAAGAGAATGAAAAGAGATTGTAAAGATATGACTACAAGGTTGCAGCATCTTCATCATATTCTCAGTTCAGAGATGAAAGTGGTCATGGAAAGAATGAATCAAGAACACAAAAGATTGAATACTAACCTTTGATTGAAGAACAAGAGAGAGAACTTGCAAGTTTGCAAGGTTAGATCTTCTTCTACACTTTTGGAGGCGGGTTTTTGATGCTCTATTTAATGGGACAACGTGGTTTTCAGCCCCACTTGTTTCTAAAGCCTCTGAAGAATGTGGGAAGCCTCTCTTAAGCCTTTTCTTTCAAGTTGTGGAAGATCCTTTGTGAATTCTCAAGTTCTTCGACAAATCTTCTTCATTAAGGTTAGTAATCACTCATACTATTCAATTGATCTACTCTTCTATTGATTTCTTCTCATCTCTGTGATTATGAGGATGGTTTTGTAGCATTGCAAAGACCTCTTCTTCAATCTCTATAGTTGTGAGTGAATCTCCATTCACTCTAATGCTTCTATGATTTACACAACTTGATTTTAAGAAGAGATCTTATGAAATCTTCATGGATGTGTGATCATTCTATTGTTTTGATTTCGAAAGCATGTTAGATTCATTCCTATGTTTGTTTCTAACTATGATCTACTGTTATTATTCTTCTAGAGTGAATTCTCATTCTCTCTAGCCTCTCCGTAGAATTCACAGATTGGTTTCTCTAAAAACCTAGTTTTAATAAATTTAGAATTCTTTCCTTTTGATCATTGTTGATTCCTAATCTATGCTAGATACTCTTAGACTACTATTCTAGAGTTTCCCTTAAAATTTTGGGGTGTTTTGAATCTCGGAAGTTGTTTCGGATAAAAAATTCAGGTTTTTGTCCGTACAGTACCTTGGGTCGATTGCCCAAGCGACCCAGCCAACTTGCCCAAGCTGACAGTAGCTAAATTATTGGTCTGTCTTGATCCGTTTGACTTCCGATCTTCGAGGGTTTGTTCCTAAAGATCAAACTATGCTTGCTTAGGGTTTATTTGCTAACCTTGGACCTATCCTCATTCTTTCTCCGGAATTCTTCGAAGTTAATTAAGGTAAGGACGGTCGATTCCCTAATAACCTAAAATGCATGTTTACTTGTATTTGATTCAAATTGCATAATCATGCTATTGTTCTTATAGTTTCTTATAATTATATTACTCCTGTAAGTACTGTAACTACAATAGGTCTTGTTCATGTAATTCTTTTATTATTATGATCATGTATGAATGGTTATTTCTCTATGTATTGATTTGTCAGTTATGCTTATGAATGACTAATTGGGAATGTGATTGCTTAAGTATAATTGAGGAATGGGGAATGTCCTTTTGACATTTTTGTCTTTGGTCATCAATGGAGGTGGTATGGGATGCTTTCTGATGATGTCCTTTGACTCTTTCTCGGATTATTGGTTGACATACCTAGGGCTTGTCTAGCAGTATTGGCTAGGTTTACCCAGTTATATTAGACCCGATTTAGAAGGGTATTGAGACCGAGTAACCCGTGGCAGCAATGGGATTTGTGGGCGCTCAAGACCGGTAACCAATCAGTGAGAGGACATGAGATCTTCCCGTTTACTATTTGTGGATGACCAATAGGGTTGATGAGTCCATAGTCCGAGTTGGTTGTAAACATAGGATACGCTGACTCTAGTGAGAAGGATACCGGAAAGGATCGCGAGAGGCGAGGAATGGAAGTATCTAACTATGACTTGATATAATTAAGTAGAAGACTTGCATTGGGCTAAGTTTAACCTTGACATGCGCCAATACTCAAACCAATGGTGATGTGAGAGAGCGGTGACCTAAACCCTAGCCATGGTATGTCCGAGAGGGATGCAGGACCCAATTACCACCGGAGAACCCAAGATATCGAGATGGTTGAGGGAGAGTGATTTGAGACCTACCTAGAGGAGTATGGTGCTATGACTTAAAGCATGTCTGCAAATAGAGACCAGCATACATAGAGTTAGAATCATACTTGCATGTTTGTTTCGTATTACATTGCATCCTTTATGTTTTTCTATCATGCTTTATTGTGTTATTATGGAATGAACTGCCTTGCTGGGTTCTTTTGAACTCACTCCTTTTTGCAAACATCTTTGTTAGATCTATTTGCAGGTGTTGATGATAATGACGGATCAATATATGAGTTTGCCCAGGATGACTCATACTACACCCAAGGTGCTCTACGATGATTACGATGATGAAAATCTATCATGGTGACGGAGGAGCGTATTAGGATTAGTCGTACTCATGTGCTAGTACAACGTTATTTTGATATAGAGACCTTTACTTTTAGAAGTGTTCTCTTTAGGCTTGAAGAAACATTAATTTAGATTTTGATTACTTCTTTTCTTTAACTTTTATTTTAAGAATCGATTGTAATCTTTCTTTTTAGTTTTGATCTACTTTTTTGCTGCTGTAGTAGAGTGATTTTTCTGGTACACTCTACATTTGATTTATTCTATTGGTATCATTTTTCCGCACTCTGATTATATTGTATATTCTTTTGAATCTTATCTTTGGGGCTATGGATCACACACTTGGGTATGCCACATAGGGTATCAGTTGGGTGGATGTGACGAGTGTCCCGGGCATTATCCCGGTTACATCTTTTTGCACCTCTCTTGAGGACACGTACATTAACGTATGACATCCCGGGTAAAATCCCAATCGTATTTTTAGCACCTCTTTGGAGGATGAAAGGTATTACCACATATATATCTCGGGCAAGACCCGGTCACCCCTCTTGACCCCAATCATACAATAAACGAATATAACAGTGAAGAAACGGTCAGAATTTCGAATTAGAATCCCACTTAAGTGCAAAAGTTCTGATAAAATGCAAACACGATCGAAAATCAAAGAATTTCATTCACAAAAGGTGGTCGGGATTACATATTTCTGAATTCATAACTTGTGTTCAACTACTACAACTTGGGACATAAAAATAAGTCCCGTGTGTCACATCCTCCCAGCCGGTACCCTAACTGGCATACCCGAGAGTGTGATCCACAGCCCAAAAGATCAAGTTTAGGAACGATCATATCCATTTAGCACAATAACAAATCAAAAGCAAGAACAAATCATTGTATTCTAATAAGTTAATAATAAAATTCAAGAAAAGATCTCAAAAGAATCACTAAGAATATCAGAGTGCGAAAACATGATACCAAATCAAAAGACAACTGTAGAGTATAGCGGAAATATACTCCACAACATATGCGGAAGGTAGATCGAAATCTAAGTAAACCTCTAAGCTAATACAAGTAAAGTAAAAGATAAGTCTAGAAGAAACAAGAGAAATCTAATCCACATCTTCAGTCGGCTCTTCTTCATCTTTAGTCTTCATCTTCTTCACCTTGCTCTTCCTTATATGGACCGTCATCATATTTCAAACCTGCAGAGAAGTCTAACAACAGATATGGTACAAAAGGAGTGAGTTTCGAAAGAAACCCAGTAAGGCAGTTAAATCCATAATAACATAAATGGCAGGATTTCAGAACAAACATAAATGCAATATGGTATGAGACAAACAATGAATGTATGAATCTAACTCTATGTATGATGGTCTCTATTGGCAGACATGCTTTAAGTCATAGCACCATACTTCTTTGGGAAGGTCTCATCACACAACGCCTTTTGGTAGTGGGTCCGGCATCCCTCGGGACATTCCATGGCTGGGGGTTAAGTCACCGCTCTCTCACATCACCATTTGGTCTAAGTACTGGCGCATGTCAGGGTTAAGCCTAGCCAAATGCAAGTCATCTACTTAGTTATATCAAGTCAGATCCAGATACGTCCATTCCTCGCCCCTGGCGATCCTTTCCGGTATCCTTCACACTAGAGTCCTCATAGTCCCTGACTACGGACTCATCAACCCTATTGGTTATCCACATATGGTAAACGGGAAGCTCTCACGTCCCCTCACGGGTTGGTTACCGGTCTTGAGCGCCCGTGAGCCCAAGTCTATCCATATGCAACCTTACCAATAAATGGCCCCCACAATGTGATTCCTGTCCTCTCATGGGTTGGTTACCGGTCTTGAGCGCCCATGAATCCCCATTGCTACCACGGGTCGTTCGGTCTCAATACCCCTCCGATTAGGGTCTGACATAACGGGACATCCTAGCCAAATACTACTAGACAACCCTAGGTATGAAAATCAATAATTCAGGAAGGTGTCAATGGGCATCTTCGGAGAACATCCCATACTATTCCCTTCGATGTCCAAGGACAGAAGTGTCAAAAGGACACCTCTCCTTCTTGAACCATACTTAATCAATCACAATCACAAATCAATCATATCATGTACATTTACAGTATATAGAAAATATACCATAATAAGATCCATACAGTTAACAATTAAAGACATTCATAAACTAAAGAAAGCAAGTAAATAATACAACTGTAATTGAAGTAAATACAGCAGTAATATATTCATAAAAGAATCTAATTATGGTAACAAATCCGAAAGATTCTAATATAGAAACTAAAATCACACAATCTATGCTATTATAGAAGTAACCATCCTTACCTTATATAACTTGAAGAGAATCTCCAAGGATCAAGGAAGATCTTCCTAAACTTGGCAAGAAAGTCCTAAACAAGTATACATATTATATTAGGAAAGAAACTTAGAAGGAAAGATATCAAAACATCCAAAACAGACCAAATCTGGAGTTGCTGTACTCATTGGTCGATTGGATTGGTCTACTGTCTCAGTCGACCAATCAGTCGACCAACAGAGACAGTGGCCTACAAAATCAGAGTTTTAAGAATAAAGAACCGAATTTGGTGGTTCAAAAGGGTACCAAACAAGGGGGAAACTACTATGAAAGTATCCTAGTATATAGAGGACTTCAAAACACTAATCAAATCAAGTCTTCAAGTTACAAATTAGGAAAGAAAAGTTACCATAATTAGATCAATCATGGTTCTTGAAGAATTCATAGTAACAATCATGGACAAGAACGATAGGATGATGGATCATTGATTGTGATAAAGAAATCATGAAAAGCATGCATAGATCTTCAAGAAAAATAGATCTAAGACTGAAGAACATGAATCTAAATAAGGAAACAAAACTTACCATAAATGTATCAGTTATGTTTTTCGAAGAAAGCATGGTATGATTAAGAAGAAAGAACTAAAGATTGACAGGTTACAACTCTTGTAAAGAAAACACAGCGATTAACTACTAATATGATCAATAAAACAGATCTAAGAAGATTAGAATTTGAATTAAAATATGAATGAAGACAAGATCATGATTTAGATCATGATTCCTTCAAAAGCTTGCAATGATCATGGTTAAGATCATCGCATTAGCCATTAATCCTTAGGAAGATCATGAGGGATGAGTAGAGAGATGTTTGCAACAGAGAATGCAGCATCTTCTCTACTGTCTCAGCCCAAAAAGGAAAGAAAAACAGAGATGGAGAAGAAGAAGAGAGTGTAGACATACCTTTGATGCAAGAGGAAGAAAATTACTTGAGTTCTTGTGAGAGATCAACCAAGGATGCAAGGAAATTGATTAGAATGGAGTTCTAACTCGTTCCAGAGGCTTAGGAGGCAGAGGAGACGAAGTAATCCCGAGGTTGGACTTAAATAGAGCAAGAAAGACCTAAATCTGGAAAACAGATCTCATTGGTCGATTGGATTGGTCTACCGCTCCGATCGACCAATGGAGACAGCAAGGTACATAATGCACTGTTTTGGTCATAACTTCTTCGTTTGAAGTCCGATTGATCCGAAATTCGAAAGGGAACTTCACACAAACATAATAAGACTATCTAGCATGAATTTGACATCATCCATGGTCCAAAAATCAGTACTTTATAAATTAGAAACATGAGTTTCTAAATTGGAAACAACATGGTTCTCATAGCAAACTCACCATGGATTCAAGGGAAGAATTAGAGAGAACAAGGCTTCTCAATAATGGAATATCAAGAACATATCAGAGGCAAGAATAACTAAATAGAAAGTCAAAAGAATACTAATCCTAGAATGAGAGGAATCAAAAATAGAAACTTACTAGAATGCTTATATCAATGGTCAACATAGAAGGCTAAAATGGCTAGAAATAAAGGGGAATTGATTCAAGGAGATGAAATACATTGGAACAGTAGTAAGGCTAAGATCAAACATGTTAAACATTAATTAGAAAAGAAGCTACAGTAGAATGATCATGCTGTCTAAAATTCAATCAAAATTAGTGAAGAATTGAGGAGATTCACCATGTGGTTTCAAGGAATGCATAGAGTGATTGGGGGTTCAGTCTGAGACATAAGGAGATTAGAGAATAGGTAGTTACAGTAGTGTAACACCTTCTCCACAATCAAAACATCAAGATAGAATAGTAAGAAGAAGAAAAGAGAGAATAAGGAGATAGAACATTGAAATCAAGGTCCAACTTCAAGGTGTAACATTAAACTAACCTTTCTTCACCCGAAACAGATAGGGTGTCCTAACAAGGTTTGGGCTGGATTTCACACCGTGTAACAGGAAGACTACAAAAAAGATCAAAACCGATTGGGACACACACACTATATTGAAGCATCTTCAAACTCTTCAACATTGACTTTGTTCCTTGAATGTTGTAATTGATATATTGAAACATCTTCGAACTCATCAACATTGACATTGTTCCTAAACTCTGATGCTCGCAGTCTTCCTTCAAGATTGGCTCAAGGAGGACACCACCTTGGTAGATTGATCGGTAGGGAGACCAGCTGTCACATCCACCCCAGCCGGTATCCTATCTGGCATACCCGGGATGTGATCCACAGCCTGAAGATCCAGATCGAGCGGCCATGCCTCCCACATACACGATAACATAATCATGAACAATATAATCAATGTATAAAACAAGCAATAAATAGATCAATTGAATAAGAGAAGATAGTAAATCAGAGTGCGGAAATATTAAATGTCAACTTCATATAGAGATAGTCTCAAAGAGAAGAAGTGATCGAAGTCACTCCTCCCAGCAATAGTGGAAAAGTAGTTAATAAAGTTAAGTTACAATCTGTGCCGAGAACAAATCCATAATAGTTAGGGTGAAGATATCCAAATGATTACAGTTATCCAGGGAAATGGGGCCTACATATAGGTTTCTTCTATCCTAATGATTTCTTCTTCAAAAGTGTGGATAAAGTAAACCCAACGTGGTCGCTCCCTCACTAATGTGGGGCTAACCCTGGTACGCACTATAATCCTCCTCGGTATAGCAATCCTGACTCTCCGCGTAACCACCACCCGAAGTGTAGTATGCGGGATCATAGCTCGGGTCATAGGATGTGCCATCAAGGTCTTCTATACCTGCAGTATAATCTAAGAAATTGCACAAAAGGAATGAGTTCAAAAGAACTCAGCAAGGCAAGTCGTTTCATAATACACAGTTCATTCAACACAAGTCATAATATGATGCAATATGATATGAGACAATGATGAAATATGATCCTAATCTTAAGTATGCTAGTCTCTAAGGTAGACATGCTTTAAGCCATAGCACCATACTTCTTTGGGTCGTCAATCACTCCCCCTCAATCTTGGGTCTGTCGTGGTAATTGGGTAAGGTCCTCATCAAGCCATGGTTGGGGATTTAGTCACCACTCTCTCACATCACCATTGGTATAAGTATTGGCGCATGTTGCGGCGAAGCCTAGCCCAATGCAAGTCATCTACTCAGTCGTATCATGTCAGATCCGGATACTTTCCCTATGGCACCGACCAACTCGGTTCCGTATCCTTCACACTAGAGTCAGCGTATCCTATGGCACCGACCAACTCGGACTACGAACTCATCAACCTTATTGGTCATCCACAAATGGTAAACGGGAAGCTCTCAGGTCCTCTCACGGGTTGGTTACCAGTCTTGAGCGCCCGTGAGCCCAGGTCTATCCATTTGCAACCCTACCAACAAATGGCCCCTTTCGGGTATCCGCATTATAGTTCAAGTCCTCTCACGGAGTGGATACCGGTCTTGAGCGCCCTTCAACCATACTCTACCACGGGTCGTTCGGTCTCAATACCCTTCCGATTCGGGTTTGATACGACAAGGGAAAATATCCTAACCATACACCTAGACAATCCTATATATGTCATCCAACAACCCGGGAAAGCGTCGATGGACACCTTCGGGGAATATCATCCCATACTACTCCGTCCGATGTCCAAGGACAGAAGTGTCGAAAGGATACTTCCTAATCCCAAGTCATACGTAGTCAATCACAAACTAAATCTCATCATATTATACTAAATCAATGATTCATCATATAAACAAATACATATCATAACATGATTGATCATATATAAAATCATAAAGTAAAACTGAACATGATATTCTAAATGATATATACATTCTATTACTGATAAGAAAACACATAACAGTCATGTATAGTAAAGGAATATTCATATGAACATAACCATTAAGCTCCCATAATGTAAGCATGTTGATATAATTAACATACTTGAGTTAACGACTGTCCTTATCTTAATCAAGTTGTAAATAGATTCAATGATTACCAAGTATGGTCCCAAAATCAGTGTTGATACCCTAGATTATCATACAAGTAATGTCAGAGAAGAAAGAAATTGAATCGGGATTCAAAAGGATCAATTCGGTTGAGTACAGGGCCTTAACAACTCTTGGTTGACTGGCTTGGTCGACTGACAGTCGACCAAGCAGTCGACCAAGACTTGTTATCTTCAGGACAGCAATGGAAATTTGATCCGAAACTGCCCTTTCGGTGCTCCGATCGTCATGAAATTTGGAGGGCATGTTTATAACAGTAAGGGGATACTACACACAAATTTTCATGATGATCCAACGGTTCAATCAAAAATACCCAAATCGAAATTTGAGGTTCTATATGATACTTAGCAAGAACTAAATTGGAATTGATAGAAATTGTAAAGGATGATAGGAATCAATCAAATGAGTGTTAAGAATCAAGCTAGAATCTTAATTTCATTGTAGTCTAAGCTTATCATGCATCTACATATCAGATTTGAATCAAAATAGGTTAGATTGAATAGGATCAAAGTGATGGACTGCAATGAATCTCATTTGAATCATAGCATAGCAAGCAAGAGTGGGGGAAGATTAAGGAATTGAAAGGGGGGAAACTCATGGTTAAGTGTTTGCAAGGTTGCAGCACTTCAGCCATGGTTTCAAGATCATTAATTGATAAAAAAAAATGAATAGATTAGAAGAGGAATAGAAGAAATCATACATTGAGTTGATGATTAGTGTATACAATAATGATTGGAGTCAAAGATCTTCCCAAACATCAAGGAATAGACCAAGAGAGTGTCCAACCTCGAGCTCTAGAGTGCCAATGATTAGTTTAGGTCCTCATTCACGAGTTCCAAAAAGGTAGGGGCAAAATGGGAAGAGATTTAGTGTAATTTCGAATTCCATTACTCTTGGTCGACTGTCAGTCGACCAAGTACTCGACCAAGCTATGACAGCAACTTCAGGAGTGGATTCAGGAGGCTATACAGGGTCAAATCGAGCGGGGTTTTCTCCTACAAGTCATTCAACAAGTCTAGTTTCAGAAAATACCTTCGGATTGATCACGGGGTTCCGGGAAGTGCTTCAACTAATTCAATCTTCATCGATGCGCAGATTTTCACCCAACATTGACAATGTGCTCAAGTGAGGCGCATCATCGTCAATGTCCATAGGCTCAGCATCAAGCATCGAATCATCCACTAAGAGGGCCCACAGGTCTCTTCTACCACCACTTCGGGTCTTCGGACCTGTAACAGTATAAAATCCGGGCCGGGTCAGGGTTAGGATAAGGCCGGATTTTACATTCTCCCCCCCCTTAAAAGAAATTTCGTCCTCGAAATTGAAAGCGTACCTGTGCTTCCAAAGAGATGAGGAAACTTCTCTCTCATGTCTTCTTCTTTCTCCCATGAGGCTTCTTCCAGGGTATGGTTCTTCCACCGAATCTTCACCAAAGGAATGGTGCGATTCCGCAGCTGCTTGTCCTTCTTATCAAGAATTTCGGCTGGTCCTTCATCATAAGAAAGATCAGCACTGAGCCCTTCGGGTGCTTGCTGTAATATATGCTCTGTGTTCTCTATGTACTTTCGGAGCATAGAAACATGGAACACATTGTGAACTCCAGCAAGGGATGGGTGTGACATCCAGCCCAAACCTAGCCCGGGATACCCTATTTGTTTTGGGATAAAGAAAGACTTGTTTAATGTTAGACCTTGAAGTTGGACCTTGATTTCAATGTTGTTATCCTTGAAAGCCTTAGGAGGCCATATCCGGCCTTATCCTTACCCTGACCCGGCCCGGAATTTGTGTTGTCTGTTGATCCAATGACCCGAAGTGGTGGGAAAAGTCCTTGTATACCCTTTTGGTTGATGATTTGGTGTCGGAGCCCAAGCCCATGGACATTGACGATGATGCCCCTCACTTGAGAGCGTTGTCAGTGTTAGTTTTGAATCTGCGCACCGAAGAGGGGTGAATTAGCTGGTAGACCTAATGAACTCCCATGCTTGATCCAAAGGTATTTCTGGAAACTATACTTCTTTATTGACTTGTAGGAGAAAACCTCACCCAATTTGACCCCATATAGCCCTCCAAATCCCTGTCCGAAGTTGCTGAACTATGTCTGGCAAATCCTGCTTGCGCATCGAAGAAGGTGAGCTTAGTTGGTAGACCTAATGAGCTCCCATGCTTGATCCAAAGGTATTTCTGGAAACTAGACTTCTTTATTGACTTGTAGGAGAAAACCTCACTCAATTTGACCTTGTATAGCCTTCCGAATCCCTGTTCGAAGTTGCTGAACTATTCCTAAGAATTCTGTTGAAACTGCTGTTGGTCGATACTATTGGTCGATACTATCAACCAAAGGTATCGACCAAAACAAGCCCAGAATCGTGAAAAAGATGCTGTTTGGATATTCCTTTGTCCTTTTAAGTGAAACCTCGAACCTAAATCATTATTTCACTCATTTCAACATCTGAGAACATGGGAAAGCTCCTCTAAGCCTCCTCCTTGGCTTGGGTGATGATCTTCTACAAGAATCATTGTTTCTCTTCTCTAATCTCTTCTCCAAGGTATGTAATCTCTCACTCTCTCTCTAATCTACTTCTACCTCATCTTGTTCTTGCTACTGAGTTCGTGGAGAAGGTGCTGCAACCTTGCAACCACCTCTTCTACAAGCTCTCTTGGGTTGATTAAACCTCTCTTCATTCCTTCCATGATATGTTTCTTATACTTGATATTCTTGCTTTCTTATTTTGATTTCCTCTTCATGGAAACATGAGTTCATATTCTTAATCTGATTTTCTTTAGCAAATAGGTCTGATTATATGTTAGTAATTGTCTATATTTTGCTGCTCATCATTCTATTGATTAAATTCCTAAGTTCTCTTGCAATTTCAATTGATTCCATTGAAGAACATGATTCTTGCAAGTTTACACCTAGGACCTCAATTTGGGGGTTTTCAATTTGACCATTGGATGATGTTAATTCTTTGATAATTAGTGTCTCCATATTGTGTTTGAACTGTTCCCCAAGTTTCGTATCGATCCGAGACCCGAAAGACCAATTTTGAACCAAAACCGAAAAAAGCCAGCTTGCTGTCCGAGAGTCTATTGGTCGATGCTTGTTGGTCGATACTATCGACCCAATGTATCGACCAACAAGGTTGCTGTCAGAAACTTTTTCCCAGTTTTGATCCATTCGATCTTCGATTGTTTTGATTTCTTCTCTAATCCTTCATGTATGTTTGTTTAGGGCTTTAAGACTATAATTGGACCATTCTCTTGTGACTTCGGATCATCTTCTTCACAATTTGAGGTAAGGATGGTTATTGCCATATAACATAGATCGTATGACTTTTACATGCTGTTGGTAACTTAGTAGACTTAACTTATTAATTGATTTTAGACATCATATGACTACTGTAGTTACCTTATGACAAGTAACACCATGCTTAATTACTTGATTTATCATGTTTACTTATTCTTGTCATTTATTTATATCTTTGTATTATGAGATGTTATGACATGTTTTCAATATGATAATGTATTGTTGATATGTAATGGATGGAAATAAGCATGTGATTGCTTAGGTATGATTTGGGATTGGGGAGTGCCCTCTTTGGTACTTCTGTCCTTGGACATCGGAGGGAATAGTATGGGATGTTCTCCGAAGATGCCCATCGACGCTTTCCTGGATCATTGGATGACATACATAGGACTTGTCTAGATGTATGGCTAGGATGCCCCTGTCATATCAGACCCGAATCGGAAGGGCATTGAGACCGAACGACCCGTGGTAGTAGTGTGGATTTGTGGGCGCTCAAGACCGGTAACCACTCCGTGAGAGGACATAAATTGCATTGCGGATACCCGGAAGGGGCCATTTATTGGTAGGGTTGCAAATGGCTAGACTTGGGCTCACGGGCACTCAAGACCGGTGAAATGATCCGTGAGGGGACGTGAGAGCTTCCCGTTTACCATTTGTGGATGACCAATAGGGTTGATGAGTCCGGTGAGTAATATCCGTGACTCTAGTGTGAAGGATACCGGAAAGGATCCCGAGAGGGGAGGAATGGACGTATTTGGAACTGACATGATATGACTAAGTAGATGACTTGCATTGGGCTAGGCTTTACTTTGACATGCGCCAATACTTAGACCAAATGGTGATGTGAGAGAGTGGTGACCGAAACCCCCAACCATGGATTTGTCCGAGAGGGATGCAGGACCCCATTTCCCCCGGTGATGAGTGACTGAGACTACCTAAAGAAGTATGGTGCTATGACTTAAAGCATGTCTACCATAGAGACCAGCATACTTAGAGTTAGAATCATATTTGCATCTTATGTCTCATATCATCTGCATCAGTTCATAATTGATATCATATGGCTTATGTATTATGGAATAACTTTCCTTGCTGAGGTCTTTTGAACTCACTCCTTTTGCAACATATTTTGTTAGACTTTTCTGCAGGTACTCCTCGGTTGGACTGTGACGGTCAACACTTTGAGGACTAAGTTGGTGACTCATACCACTTTGGCTACGGTGACTACATCGGTGAAGGCTATCGGTTCAAGACTCATATTTGTCAAGTGAGATCCGGCCTGGCTTAGTTTCTTATGATTATGTTATTGAGGAGACATTGTATAAGTTAGAAGAAACTGTAACTTAGTTGCTTACCTTTTTATTTTCCTTATTTGGAGATTTGGTTGTAACCTTTACCTTATTTCGATCTACCTTCCGCACAGTTGTCTTTTGATTTGGTACTTGTTATTCCGCACTCTGATGTTCGTTGTGATCCTTCTGTGATCATTTCTTAACTTTTATTATTAGATTACTTGAATACTATAAATTGTTCTTGCTTTTGATTATATTATTGTGATAAGTGGAAATGATCGTTCCTAAACTGGATCTGTTGGGCTGTGGATCACTCCCGAGTAACCCAGATAGGGTACCCCCTGGGTGGATTTGGGGCGGGATGTGACAATGGGGGCAAGGCCAAGCGATAGGCAACAGGTCCAACCTTCTCCAGGATCTCATAAGGTCCAATGAAGCGAGGGCTAAGCTTTCCCTTTACATTGAATCTCGTCACCCATTTCATAGGTGACACTTTAAGGAAAACTTTTTCTCCAATTGGAAACTCCAGATCGGTCCTTCTCTTGTCGGCATAAGATTTCTGTCTTGACTGGGCAGACTTAATTCTTTCTCTAATCATGTCGACCATTGCACTTGTAGCTTCAATCATTTCCGGACCTAAGACTTTTCTTTCACCTATCTCAGTCCAATACAAAGGTGTCCTACAAGTGTTACCGTACAAAGCTTTGAATGGAGCCATGCCTATTGTTGCTTGATAACTGTTGTTATAGGCAAACTCAACTAAAGGTAAGTGTTCATCCCAATTTCCACCCATGTCCACCACACAGGATCTAAGCATATCCTCTAAGATTTGAATTGTACGCTCAGATTGTCCATCAGACTGTGGATGATGGGCTGTGCTCAGATTCAATTGGGTTCCCAAGGCTTTCTGCAAGCCATTCAAAAACCTTGAGGTGAACCTAGGATCACTATCAGAAACAATACTCACAGGCACTCTGTGTAGACAAACCACATTGTCCACATAAAGTCTAGCTAGCTTATCCAAAGTGTAAGTGATCTTCATAGGAATGAAATGGGCTGATTTCCCTTACTTGTCCGCGGCAAGCTAGTCACGAAGTCCATGGAGATATCTTCCCACTTCCAGCTAGGAATAGGAAGGGGCTGAAGCAATCCGGACGGAGGCTGATGAACGGCTTTCACACGTTGACAAGTCTCACACTTGGCAACGAAGTCTTCAACATCCGCTTTCAAACCGTCCCACCAAAAATGTTCCCTTAAGTCTTTATACATTTTGGTACTCCCAGGGTGTATTGTAAAGATCGACTGGTGTGTTTCTTTCAATATTTTCTTCTTGACTTCATCAAGATTAGGCACACATAGTCTACCTCTAAACAATAAAGTACCATCTAAAGATGTACTAAAAGCAGGGTCCATTTCTGAATTCAAGGCGATCCTCAATCTTTTCTTCGAACTCAAGATCAGAACTTTGCAAGGCAACAATGTGGTCTCTAAGGGTGGATCTTGCCGTCATGGCATAAAGGATACCCTCTGAACCCTCGGGAACCACTTCCAAACCAAATCTTTAAAAGCAAGGGCCGATTCAAAGCACACAAGTTCAAATCCTTCCTCTGATCTTTCCTACTAAGAGCCGCAACTACATTTGCTTTACCTGGGTGATACTGAATGTCACAATCGTAGTCAGAAACCAACTCCAACCATCTTCTTTGTCTCATATTCAGCTCTTTCTGTGTGAAGAAGTATTTCAAACTCTTGTGATCTGTGAAAATAGCGATTTTCTCACCGTACAGGTAATGCCTCCAAATCTTTAAAGCAAAAACAACGGCGGCAAGCTCCAAGTCATGAGTGGGATAATTCCGCTCATAATCTTTCAATTGCCCAGAGGCATAAGCCACAACGTTGCCGTGTTGCATCAACACGCAACCCAAACCAATCTTGGAAGCATCAGTGTAGATTGTTAACCCACCGGAATTATCAGGTATAGTTAAAACCGGGGCGCTTGTCAATCTAACTTTCAGCTCTTCAAAATTTTTCTCGCAGGCTTCGGTCCAAACGAACTTCTCTTCTTTTCTAGTTAGCTTAGTCATAGGGGCAGCCAACCTAGAAAAATTCTCAATAAATCTCCGATAGTATCCAGCCAATCCAAGGAAACTTCTTATCTCAGTCACGGTCTTCGGTCTTTCCCAATCGGTAATGGTCTACACTTTTTCCGGGTCAACACGAATACCTTCGGCTGAAACAACATGGCCAAGGAACACTACCCTTGAGAGCCAAAAGTCACACTTGCTAAATTTAGCATAGAGTTTCTTTTCTCTCAACCTTTGCAATGTGAAGTCCAGGTGCTTCACGTGCTCTTCTTCGTTCTTCGAGTATATTAAGATATCATCAATGAAAACGATTACAAACTTATCGAGCACATCGTGAAATACTCGGTTCATAAGGTCCATGAACACAGCAGGAGCGTTGGTTAGACCAAAAGGCATGACTTTGAATTCATAATGTCCATACCTTGTCCTGAACGCTGTCTTAAAGATATCACTTGACTTCACTTTCAACTGGTGATACCCAGACCTTAAGTCAATCTTTGAGAACACAGCCGCGCCTTTCAACTGATCAAACAGATCATCAATCCGGGGCAGCGGGTATCTATTCTTGATCGTCAGCTTGTTCAACTCTCGGTAGTCAATGCACAGATGCATACTACCATCTTTCTTCTTGACGAACAAGACCGGAGCTCCCCAGGGCGACACACTTGGCTGCACAAAACCTCTATCCAAGAGTTCATTCAACTGAGTTTGCAACTCCTCAAGCTCGGTAGGCGCCATCCTATATGGAGCCTTAGACACCGGAGACGCTCTAGGAATCAAGTCGATGGAGAACTCAACCTCTCTATCAGGGGGTAGTCCTGATAGATCGTCTAGAAACACATCAACATAATTACAAGCAACACTGACATCTTCAAGTCTCTTCCTTTCCTTGACTTTGTTTCCAGATGAAGCATCTTCCACCAAAGCGTGGACTTGCATTAAAGCGGTCAAAGTCTTCTTGCTCACTCTTCCCTTCTTTCCTTGGAACTTGAAAACTGAATTCCCATCCAATCGGAATTGGATCTTCTTAGAAGAGCACAAGATCACAGCGTTGTAGGATGTCAACCAGTCAATTCCCAAAATGACGTCGAAGTCCCTCATATCAAACAACACTAGATTTGCCTTCAAGTTCAACCCACAAACAAGAGCACAACATTCCTCTAACACTTTATCTAGTTTAATAGCAGACCCAACGGGGTACAAATTGACAAATAACTAGATAAACATCTGGGTGTTAGGTTAGTCTTTACAGCAAAAGTAGATGAAATAAATGAATGAGATGCACCCGTATCAAACAACACAAATGCTGGAAAAGAAGCGACTAACAATGTACCTGTTACAACTTCATGGCAAGGGTCCTGCTCACTACCGGAAATGCTAAATACTCTGCCAGAAGGAGGGGCAGGGGCAGAAACAGAAGCGGGAGCACCTCTCACAGTAGGAGTAGAAACACTAGGCAAGGCGGACTTTTTCGGACACAAGCGAGCAAAATGTCTGGGCTGCTTGCAAAGGAAGCACTCAAGATCTCTCTGTCCAACAGGGGCGGCTGCCAAAGGGGGTCTCTGAAAAGCAGGCCGAGGGGAAACCACACCAGGCCAGGAAGGCTGCACAAATCCTGTAGCTCGAGCTCCACTATATTGGCCACGAGGGCCCACAGGAGTAGTACTGGAACTCTGACCCACACCCCTAGGCTGGAAGGCAAGAGTGGGATATGGTGAAGGCCTCACAAACTGGCGCTCGATGCGATCCACAAGACCGGGATGCCTAGGCTGCCAAGGCCTCTAAACTAGTGCATTTTCTCTTTCCGCTTCTTCCAGCTTCTTTGCATTCTGAACCACCTGGGCGTAACTCTCAAGAGGGAGAAGGGTGAGGTACGTCTTTAAAGATGGCCGCAGTCCTTTGAAGAATTTCCTTGCCTTTGCATTATCAGGTTTCATCAAGTCAGGGGCGAAAAAGAATAACTCTTCAAATTTCTGCTAGTAGTCCAACACAGAAAGGGAACCTTGGGCCAATGCCATAAACTCAGACTCCTTGGCATCTTTCACAACCTCGGGAAAATAGTTCTTACAGAAGGCTTCGTTTAATATTTCCCAAGAGACAGCACCACCATGGAGGGTTTCAAGAATAGGGCGGGAAGAAGTCCACCATGCATCCGCTTCCTGCTGAAGCTTCTGCTCGGCGAAGAGCACTTTCTGAGCATCCGTACACTGCAAGTTCCGGAAGGCCTTTTCTAGTTCCCTCAGCCATCTGTTAGGGAACAGAACGTCCTTTGATAAACTAGTAAAAGATGGCACCTGCAGTTTCAAGAAACTCTCCATCAGTCGGGTATGCGGGGTTCCTGTGAACCTCTCCACATATGGGGCCGCCAAACCAAAGCACTGCCAGACCCACTAGCATGGTTCTCTTCTCTCAAATTCACAAAACCAGTCATCATCTGGTTGAACTGAGCTTGCTGCTATTGCATCATGTTGGTCATGACACTTGCAATGTCCTTGAAGCTTCCAATGTCAGGGGCATTGGGGATGCCATTGGTAGTATGGTTGTCCTCCTGAGTCTGTTGGTCAGACCCTCCAGCAGGCGTCTCCTCATTTTCGGCACTACCGGAGCCGACAAGACGACTTCTCAGTAAAACCATTCTGCAAAAGAACATTAACCATAACGAGATACGAAGATTCGTCAAAACACACTTGACCACATGATTAAAATGCTCAAATCATACATAGATCCATCAATATACCAAGCAAATAATCAAACATTGGTCAAAATCCAAAAATTCCATCAAAATTTCCATTTTTCTCACTTTTCATAGCCTTGGTCGACTGTCAGTCGACCAAGCAGTCGACCAAGCCCAACAGTAACAAAAAATTAGGCTTTTTAACTTCATTTCTCCTTCATTTCTCATTTCTAACTCATTTCTCTTGTGGAGGGGCTCTGGAGAACGCATTAGCAAACACTTCTAGGTAGATTCCAAGTGGTTTGAGGCTTCCACATCATCAAAACATCAAGCATTACTCAACCAAGTAAGTAAATCACTATTCATCATCTTCTCAAATAGATTCATTACTTAGATTTCTCAAAATACCATGTTAAACTTGTTGTTCTAAGATGGAAACATGTTCATGCATGATTAGAAACAAAAATCCATAGTTTACATGCAACAACATCGCTTAAACAACAAGCAAACACGAATTTTCAGCTTGATCTCGCTAACGTAGCTGAAAGTTTCCAAAATTAGAAAAAATTCGATTTCTCCCAAACCGCTAGGAGTTTTAATACCAAATTTGATGCCACACATTCCAAATGATATGCTACACATTACCAAGCAATTCGTTTCAACCAATTTCAACAACATCAAAAATCCCCAAATTTGACCTAAACGTCGAATTTCCTCTTTTCTAGCTTGCTGAATTTTCAACTTTAGGATGCGATTTCGACCGGTTTCCTTTGAACAAACACCACAATCATGCAATTCTAAGTATTGTGCAAATGGCAGTATACTCAAATTGAATTTCCCCCAAATTTCCGAAAATTACGAAAATGCCCTTCATATCCATTTTTTTTTGTTAATCTCCTAACATCGACTTGTTGATCTTTTCTACAGATATTTATACTCTATGGAGAGACGAGGACGAGGTGGTCGCGCTCGAGGTAGGGTAGTAGGTGCCAGGAGAGGTAGAGGTCAGGTGCCTTTGCTGCCACGAGCGGAGGTGATTGATCGACACCGCTTCGTCACACCATTGGCTGAGTTTCTTTACGATGCATACTTTGGGCATTGTCACATAGAGTACGGGCGACCATTTCGGGTTGTAGAGTTGACTACTTTTCAGATCGGGGAGAGATTTGATGTCTTATGGTGGACACACCTACTTATTGAGGATTTGCCGGTGTACCCGAGTTAATTCCGGCTGTTTTACAGCAATTGACTTCATTTGTGGAGGGGCGAGCTGATCAGATGGAGTTGGTGATAGCGAGTCAGATCAGGCAGACTCAGATCAGATTTACTACTCGTACACTAGCAGAGATTCTCGGGGTTCCTTATTGTCCACAAACATGTGTGTGGATATCGGTAGGGGAGGATTTTAGCAGACATATGCTTCCATACGAGTTGCATGAGATATGCATGACACTTTGGGATGATGATAGGTGTTATTATCCTAGAAACAACGGTGAGATGATTGCATCGGCCAAAGTCATCGGTCGGATTGTAGGGAGGAACATCATACCGAGAGCAGGACATCATAATGTGGTTACGGTGATGGATGCCTTACTCATCTATCGGATCTATATGGGATTCGAGATCAATCTATCTTATATTATACAGAATGTTATGATCGAGGTTGTCATGCATCCAGGTGTCAGAAATCTTTGCTTTGGGATTTTATTGACTCGTATCTTCAGTTATTTCGGGATAGATCTAGATAGTGAGGATAGAGTTGTTGGAGGTGCGGGGTATTCCATTGGAACGAGGACTATTGGACTGATGCAGTTAGATCGAGTTGGCAGATCTCCCAGTCTAGGTGACGAGTCGGATTCTGAGGATGATGGTGAGGATATTCCAGCAGAGGATCAGGCTGGGGATGATATAGGTATGCAGGAGGTTGGTCCTGATGATCAGGGGGTTCCCACATCACAGTTTGAGACTGGGGGTCCATCATAGGCTGCACCAGAGGCACCGGATCTGTATGCTCAGATGCAATCTATGATTTCCATGATGGAGAGGATGGGGGTTAGGCAGGAGTAGTTGTTCTAGAGTTTAGGAGCCAGGCAGACTCAGATGCAATCTACATATCAGATTTGAATCAAAATAGGTTAGATTGAATAGAATCAAAGTGATGGAGTGCAATTAATCTCATTTGAATCATAGCATAGCAAGAGTGGGGGAGGATTAAGGAATTGAAAGGGGGGAAACTCATGGTTAAGTGTTTGCAAGGTTGCAGCACTTCAGCCATGGTTTCAAGATCATTAATTGATAAAAAAATGAATAGATTAGAAGAGGAATAGAAGAAATCATACCTTGAGTTGATTATTAGTGTATACAATAATGATTGGAGTCAAAGATCTTCCCAAACATCAAGGAATAGACCAAGAGAGTGTCCAACCTCGAGCTCTAGAGTGCCAATGATTAGTTTAGGTCCTCATTCACGAGTTCCAAAAAGGTAGGGCAAAATGGGAAGAGATTTAGTGTAATTTTGAATTCCATTACTCTTGGTCGAGTGGCTGGTCGATTGTCAGTCGACCAAGCACTCGACCAAGCTATGACAACAACTTCAGGAGTGGATTCGGGAGGCTATACAGGGTCAAATCGAGCGAGGTTTTCTCCTACAAGTCATTCAACAAGTCTAGTTTCAGAAAATACCTTCAGATTGATCATGGGGTTCCGGAAAGTGCTTCAACTAATTCAATCTTCATCGATGCGCAGATTTTCACCCAACATTGACAATGTGCTCAAGTGAGGGGCATCATCGTCAATGTCCATAGGCTCAGCATCAAGCATCGAATCATCCACTAAGAGGGCCCGCAGGTCTCTTCTACCACCACTTCGGGTCTTCGGACCTGTAGCAGTATAAAATCCGGGCCGGGTCAGGGTTAGGATAAGGCCGGATTTTACACCAGCGTCGGGAGACACGTTAGTGTCAACAACAGTGTCTCCTGGGATCCCACCACCTTTAGCTTGAAGCTCAGCAGTAGGCACAATCCCAGTTACTTCCTTGGGATAAGAAGGATCTATGAAGTCTACAGGATCTGGATCCTCCACCAAAGGTAACTCAGGAAGTCCCTCAGGACGAGGCATCCAGAGTTCATCGAACACCAACGGGTCAAGGAACAAATGCAGCTTCTTCATGTCCGGGAAAGTAGTTTGTTGCAAGGCAAGCTTAAAGGTCTGATCCCTTCCCTTCTTACATGCAATTACCTAATTCCTCCAGTACTTTTCTCCTCATCTCCTCGGGAGCACCCCCAAGAGAAGAAGCAGCCTTCAGCTCCTCAACCGTCTTCATTAGCCGATCATTCTTCTCCAATGCCTCATCCAACAAGGTGTTGGCCTTTTCTAGATCCGACGAGACTTTCCGAACTTCTTCCCAAGAGACTTGGTTTTCTCTTTGTACTTCCCCTGACTCTCTTTGAGCTCAGACATTTTTTTTGCAAAGATGACACCTCCTCCCGAACCACCTCAAGTTCTTGCTTGGCCTGATGAGAACTATGGTTGGCTTGCCGACAAAGCTCTTGGGAGAGTTTCAACTCCTCCGAATGGTGACAAACTCAATCCATCACCTCGGCAAAACAATGGGCAGCCCTAACCAAGTACCTAAGAACACAATAAGATAAGATTACAACAAGCATGAAAAAAAACTCAAGACGGAAGAAGCACAAAAATTTACCTATAAGCATCCAAGAAAAGTACTTCCTCCTGAGAATTCTTCAAGAAATCCAGATCAAACGGAATGGCCGGATCCGCAAAGACTGAGTCCCGATCGGTTAAGTCCCACTGAGGGACAAAAAGACCAGAAGACCCGATGAGAGAGTCGGGCTCACAAATCCTTACCCTTTTGGCTGGGACAACCTGAGGAGGATCCTCGATCGGGACAACACCCCCTCGGGAATCGCAGCAGCAGCCCTCTTCCTAGGAATTTTTTGGGGAGGCCTGGCAGTGGCAGCGAGAGGCCTGACAGCAGCAAAAGTAGGGCCAGGAGAGGGCTTCGGCTTTGACGGAGGCTTCCTAGCCCAAGCATAAGACATAGCACCATTGGCAGCAGCCTTCAACGCATCAAGAGGAACCCCCTTAGACATTGCAAAATAAAGAAAAACAATCAGGTCAGTGATCGGAATACAAAGAAACAAAACAAAACATGTGCAAGGGGCTCACCTGAGGTGAAACCCCATAGTTGCAAAATGGGCATATATTCCATGGAATATCCATGGACAACAAACGAGTCCCCTTCTACTCGGTTGATCTCCCCGATGATATCTTCTTCCTTGGGACTAAGACCAAACAAGGAATTCAACCTCCTCCCTCGTCCTCTTCTGGAAGTCAGTGATGAAAGGCTTGGAAGAAGGGAGATGGAAAAACAAATAAAACTCCATCCACTTTTTAGTAGTGGATGGGAGAGAATCCCGTTCAACAAAATTTCCTTGGAACTCAAGAGATGAAGATGGCCTCTTGGCCAAGTAATACTAGCCCCGTTGGGAATGGTGATGGTGTAAACCCAGCCCTAACCTTGACCCGGAAACCTTGTTATTTGTAGGTCCAGTGACCCGAAGTAAAGTAAGAAGTCAGCTTTGGGCCATCCCAGTGGAGGACTTGGTGTCTGGCTTTGAATCCATGAGAGTTGATGATGAAGTTCTATTTATGGAAACTGAATCTTGATGAAGATCGGATTAGTTGATGGACTTGGAGTGCTCTCTATCTTGGTTTGAAGGCATTTCTACCTATTAGGTAAGTCACTTGATATGTGTGCAAAACCCCTTTAGGATTGGATTTGATCTGGGCCTTCAATTCCCTGTTTTGGAATTGCTGTCTGCATTGGTCGACTGATTGGTCGACTGGACCACTCGACCAATCCACTCGACCAATGGGTGCTGTCTTTGGCAATTAGGTCTTGCTTGCTCTATTTAAGTCCAATCTCGAGTCTACTTCGTATTTGCTGCCTCCAAACTCTTTGGAATGAACCAAAGACCTCTGCAAGTCATCTCCCTTGCATCCTTGGTGATTTTCTTGACGGATCTTCGTCAAAACTCTTCCTTTTGCATCAAAGGTATGTCTACACTCTCTTCTTCTCCTCCATCTCTGTTTTTCTTTCCTTTTTGAGTTAAGACAGTAGAGGAGATGCTGCATTCTCTGTTGCAAACATCTCTGGACTTGTCTCTCATGATCATCCTAAGGATTAATGGCTAAAACAATGATCTTAACCATGATCATTGCAAGCTTTTGAAGGAATCATGATCAAACCATGATCTAGTCTTTGTTTAACTTTTGATTTGAATTCGGATCTCCTTGGATCTTCTAGATTGATCATGTTAGTAGTCAATTGCTGTGTTTTCTTTTCATGATCCATGATCTATCAATCTCTAGTTGTTTCTCTTCTACCATACCATGTTTTCTTCATGAATCATGATAGTTACATATATGGTAGGTTTTGTTTCCTTATTTAGATTTATGCTCTTAGGTCTATTTTCTTGAAGATCTAAGTATGCTTTTCATGATACCTTTACCTGAAGCAATGATCCATTCTCCTATTGTTCTTGTCTTTGATTTCTATCTTGAATTCTTCAAGATCCATGGTTGATCTAATTATGGTAACTTTTTGTTTCCTAATTTGGATCTTGATGGCTTGATTCGATTAGTATTTTGAGGTCCCCTATATGTTAGGATACTACTGATGTAGTTTACCCCTTGATTAGTACCCTTTTGAACCACCAAATTCGGATTTTATATCTTAAAACTCTGTTTTTTTAGGCTCTCTTATCTGCATTGGTCGTTGGACCAGTCGACCAATCCACTCGACCAATGAGTACAGCAACTCCAGAATTGGTCTGTGTTGGATGTTTTGGTATCTTTTCTGTTAGGGATCTTTCCTAATATGTTGTATACACTTGTTTAGGACCTTCTTCTCAAGTTTGCCAAGATCTTACTTGATTTCTTAGGATTCCTTTGCGAGTTATAAAAGGTAAGGATGGTTACTTCTTTAACAACATAAATTGCATATCTTAGTTTCTATATTTGAATCTTGTTAATTTATTTCTTTAATTAGATTCTTATAATGTTATACTACTGTGGTACTATCTTGATATCAGTAGCATTGCTTATTCATATTGAATTGACTCATGTATGATTTACTTATCAATTATATACAAAGTGATTGTAATTATTGATTTCTTTCCATATATGAAGTTACCATATATGTGATGATATGAGTTGATGCATGTGTATGCTTAAGTATGGTTTGGAAAGGAGAGGTGTCCTTTTGACACTTCTGTCCTTGGACTACTACGGGAATATTATGGGATGTTTCCGGAGATGCCCTCTGGACACCTTCCTAAACTGTTGGATGACATATCTAGGACTGTCTAGTAGTGTTTGGCTAGGATGTCCCGTTATGTCAGACCCTAATCGGAGGGGTATTGAGACCGAACGACCCGTGGTAGCAATGGGGATTCATGGGCGCTCAAGACCGGTAACCAACCGGTGAGAGGACAGGAATCACATTGTGGGGACCATTTATTGGTAGGGTTGCATATGGTTAGACTTGGGCTCACGGGCACTCAAGACCGGTAACCAACCCGTGAGAGGACGTGAGAGCTTCCCGTTTACCATATGTGGATGATCAATAGGGTTGATGAGTCCGTAGTCAGGGACTATGAGGACTCTAGTGTGAAGGATACCGGAAAGGATCGTTAGGGACGAGGAATGGACGTATCTGGATCTGACTTGATGTAACGAGTTAGAAGACTTGCATTTGGCTAGGCTTAACCCTGACATGCGCCGGTACTTAGACCAATGGTGATGTGAGAGAGTGGTGACCTATACCCCCAGCCATGGAATGTCCCGAGGGATGCCGGACCCATTACCAACTGATGATGAGTGATTGAGACCTTCCTAAAGAAGTACGGTGCTATGATTTAAAGCATGTTTGCCAATAGAGACCAGCATATGTAGAGTTAGATTCATTCATTCATTGCTTGTCTCATACCATATTGCATTTATGTTTGTTCTGAAATCCTGCCATTTATGTTATTATGGATTTAAGCGCCTTTACCGAGTTTCTTTGAAACTCATTCCTTTATTGTACAATGTTTGTTAGACTATTCTGTGCAGTCTTGAATATTATGACGGCCCCTATGAAGAAGCGCAAGGAGAAGAGGCATATCTCCAGGAAGGTGATTGCGGTTACAACAATTACACTGAAGATCCCGCGAGTGGTTATGCTCCGTACGATGCTTAGTCCGACCATTGAGTGGAAGCGCCCTTGTGCTGTTTATGAGATTTATACTTATAGGGATGTTGTCTATAAAGTGGAGAACAATTTAGTTACCCATTGTACTTTCTACTGGGATTAGATTTTGTCTTGCTTATTCTCTTTTAGAACTACTTTTCCACTGGTTGTAGAGTGGGATTTTGCCTCACATTACTTATCTGTTTTAGACACTCTGATTATGTCTAGTACTCTGATTTATATATGATTCATTCTTTCCTTATTTGGATCTATGGTTTATCTTCCGCACTTTTATTTTTATTGTTCATGATTATGTTATTGTTTATGTGGGAGGTTGATTACTCGATACCTGATCTTCGGGCTGTGGATCACACTCTCGGGTATGCCAGATAGGGTACCGGCTGGGAGGATGTGACAGATGGAGCATGAAGAAACTATGGAACAGATAGAAAGTCCGGACAATGCCCAAGTTATGAAAAATGCCACAAAACTTAATGATGTTGTGCTACTATTCGGGCTGAGGTTGGCCGGGCTAAGGGAGAAATGATTTAGAATCTCCACAAAAAGAGGATGAAGGGGAAGACGCAATCCCCTGATGAACACGTCATGATACAGTGGATAAAACCCCTTGGGGTACTATTGGCCCGATCACCGTCACCCGGGAAATGAACTTCCTACCCCTCGAGAATGTGGAAATATGTAAGAAACCTACTCAGATCAGACGTAGTAAGAGTACATGGATAGAAATCAGGTCCCGAGGTCCCTTGCACATAGTCCACATGCCAAGGATTTCGTGGCTCAGCTTGAGCCCAAGCCAAAGCATTAGCACTTACTTTCTTCTGTCAAGTTTAGGACGAATGGGACCGCGAGACCCGCTCAGGCGCTAAAATGGAGGACAAGGAACAGAAACCCTAGACCTGGAAGAAGGGCCGGCCTAAGAAGAAGATGAAGGTCCCGAATGGGAGGAAACACCCGGTGGATCAACATGACTATAAAGATCACTGTGAAGGGAAGTGGAAGGAGAAGCAAACCCGTCCTCAAGATCAAAGGCACCCTAGAGACTGCACTAGGGTTCTCTTCATTCGGAATAGAGGACGACCCACCTGATCGGCCGATGCAGCAAAGGAACGCACCATCCCGATAACCTCCTCAAATTCCCTCAGGTCATCACCAACAGGGTTGTAATCAGGAGATTGATCGGACACGTCCTCTGAGGATTGTTCATAGAGTTCCTTTAAACGATATCTTGTAAGGTTGACAACTCCTGTTTGGTCATTATCACCCTCACTAGCATAGCCCTCCCGGGAAGGACAAACCTTTTTCTTCGGATTCTTGGGTAAGTCAAACTTAAATCTACGTCTCTTAGAAATAATTGAGAATGAACGTATTGATCAGGAATACACGAAGTTGAATGAAAGCAAAGATCAATTGGGAGCCTGGTTGAGAGCGATGAAAATGATATGTTCTCACAAATGACAATGAAAGGGGGTATTTATACCTTCGAAAGGGGAGGAAATAATCTCAATCGGACGGTTGAGGAGCGATGAGATCAACGACCCAGATTGCAAAATGTTTGAGCTTTCCAAAAGAGCCATTATGGCCAACTGCCTTGATAGATGACGTGGTGACACCAGACTGGGGCTAACACATGGGGAAACTCAATAGTCAAATATCCAACAAATTAGATTGGGAGTGATATTGGGACATGTCACACCGACCTACTTCCCAACAGACTCTACCCCATCCGATGATACCAACCATCACACAGGCTAGGGGGCTAGTGTTACGGGAGATACATACTTGATCGGGTAGAGATCTCACCTAGGTAATCGATCAGCTTTTTGGTCGGGACGTAGGCTAGGGGGCTAGTGTTTCAGATGTGACTAATATGGAACAGTCCATTCACGCTAAGACAAAGAAGGTAATGTCAACACAAATGGAAGGTCTATCCTAGAGACAGCTAGGCGGGACAGTTATTGGGACCCTGTCGGTTCTAAGTAAGGTAACCCACATACTATTTAACAAGGACTCGATCCTCAGGTAAGGACACGAACATTTTCTAGTAAATCTCTGAGCAGCTTTCGCTCGGGACCTTAATCTGATCCTTGAGTGACTTAGCATCGAAGGCGGTTGCCCGGCATCCTAGCCGGCCTGCGTCTAACCTCTTTTGCAGGTTTCACCATCTTCTTGCATGAGAGATTACTTGGGAGACAATCCAACTAGATTGAGACCAGGGTCAGATCTGAGACGCAACCTTGTTAACGTAAATATCTCCTCATATATATATATATATATCATACTACTATAATAAAAGCATGTACTCTACCTTTTTCGCAAATCTTTTTCTGTCCTTATAATTTTTCTAAATACCAATAATGTTGTATTATTTGTTATTTTTGTAGTAATTTTTGCAAGGATAATTTGGACATTGTAGTCATGAATTATTATTAATTTATCCTTAATTTTAATCCCGATTTCTCTCTTGACCTCTTTCAATCTCTCTCAAAGTCTTTCGCTCTCAATATCCCTCTCCCTCTCGAACTCTCTCTGAATCCCTCTCGATCTCTTGAATCTATGTATATGTTCTTTCATTGCAGAGAAGCCCGAACGATGGTGAGAAGGACGGTGGGGGAAGAAAGAAGATGGATCGATAATGGTTTCTGGTTTCTGATAGTGATGATGCTTCTTCATGCATTGCGAAGGATGTGCCAAAGAAAATAAAGCGGGCTGTCAAGTGTTTTCAAGTTATTAATCTCTCCCAATCTCCTCTCCCAATCTCTCTCAATCTCTTCTTAGGTGAACTTATCATATATTTTAGGGTTTCTGATTTCTCATAGTGATAGTTCTTCCTTTTGCAACCGATTCACGAACCTTAGAGAAACAATGGTTCTTTGTCACCCTTCTCTAGACCAGATGCTGCAGATGTCAAAGATACAGTTTGGAATGGATAATTGTCACCCTCCCCCTAGTTCTTTGTCAGAAGGAAGCACTTCTAATGAATCGATGGAAGATGTGGAATCTGACAATCCTGGGGGAATTACCTGGAACTTGTCCCAGACGGAGAGACAACTGTATATTAGGAATGTAAATTATTTAATAAAATTATTTAATGTAAATTAGGAATGTAACGATACCTTCCTTTGATTTCCTAGTTTGTGCTATAACTCCTGTGCATACTGCTGTAACGCCGCATCACATTTCACCAGGTTCCCCGGTCAGAGCCTTGTTCGTTTTCTTCATCGCGGACTACGGATCTGTCTTTTTGTTTCCCTGTAATTGTTCAAAGATTCACAAAGCTGCTTTGGAGGATTCAGAGTAAGGGTGTTTCTTTATGAGTAACAGTGCGACTCTGAAGAAGTAGCTGAATTGTGGGGTGACCATATATTTGCTATTTGGACTTTAGCTAGGTATATTTATCTTCCTTCAACATTAATTCGGTAGTGAAACTGATTGCTCAATTCTATGCAATCTATACTTCCTAATTCTAAAATTCTACCTTCTAATTCAAGACCTGTGCGTATCTTTACATCGGGTGATTAGAGTCGATTGATATTTGGAGGGCTTTACAAACCCACAAGGGCCTCCACTTGAGGGGAGTTTCAGGCCCATTGTTGATTAGTTTTAGAGTTCTATTACATAAGGCACCTCTTGCACTACGAAAAAAGAAAAAGAAAAAAAGAAAGAGGATTAAAGATCGATTACCATTAGAAAATTGTTCTCTGCCATTTTTCTATCGAATCATACTAATATAAAAGCATGAATTGAGGGACAATGCTTACATTTTAATTTTCAACAAAACCCCTTCCCATTTTACACATATACCCTATGCTTGCAACCACTCCTCATTTCAACTTGTGAGGTTCATCTCTTTTGATTTCATCTCTCCATTTCTTTGTTCATTATGCTATGATGTCTTTGAGTCCTTGTTCCACTATTTTTTTTGTTGGTCCACTTCGTTTGTGCATCTTTTCAATAATAATTGTGCAAGAACATCTCTGCCTAATCTTGATGATGATGCGGCGCTTGTGAGGATAAGCACAGCCATCTGCACCAATGAACTTCACCACAAAGTAGAAAGTCTAAAATAAATTGAGGCCAACCTAAATATCCCAACCTTAGCCATTGTTAACATGTTCACTTATGCATATGTCATTCAACTTCCATGGCTAATACATGATGATTGATAAATACCATGTGCATTTGCACGTGTCACTTTTACTAGCTAACTATATGAAGATTATGCAAAAATAACAACAATATTATCAGAGATTGGAAGAAAAAAACAAAAAAAAAAAGGATTCAACTTCATGCAAACCTTCACAAAGGCCATGCCAAAATAAGAGGGTAGACGGCCTACATATTCAATAGCCATATGGAGACCATTTCCAAAAAGAAAAAGAGAGCCTTAATTGAAGTGATGGAATAAATTTTACCACAAAATTACTATAATTCCATTGAACCCCTAGAATTCTAACTCACGAGACGCTAAAGAAGATTTATAAATAAATCAGAAGTAGGAAGACTTGCCAGAAACCCATTTCAAAAGGAAGCACTTCCGACTTGTAGACACAACATCTTGAGACACCTTGAACACAAAACAAGGATTTTAACAAGATTGATCCATTGGAACTTGGATTAATGCATGACAGAAACAATGTAGGGGGTCAACCTAAGGATAAATTCCCTCAATTTTCAACCTAACGAAAATTAATGACAAAAAACATGAGACAAAAAAAAGAAATTTTGAAAAGATAAATTCTAGCAAGTTAGCATCTTTACAGTCCTTAAAATCATGTTGTCAAAGTGAGAAGAACTATTGGGAACAGCTGCCCAATTGCCCAAAAATCATGTATTGATGTAAACAAAGAGATATTCACATGAAATGTGTTCCGTCTTCCCTTCATGAGAGGAGGAGCTTGAGAGAGACTGAGAGAGAGTGAGAGAGATTGATTGATTCTGATACGGAGAAATTATGGCAGATTTTGGACGCATCAGATTCCTACTAGAAATAGGACTGAAGAGTAAAAGGATAATTGCAGGCAATTACCCTATGTGGATGGGTATGATTGATAAATACCACGTGCATTTGCACGTGTCACTTTTACTAGTATATATATACATATATATATATTATATATATATATATATATATATATATATCATACTACTATAATAAAAGCATGTACCATACCTTTTTCGCAAATCTTTTTCTGTCCTTTTTTGTCCTTAGAATTTTTCTAAATACTAATAATGTTGTACTATTTGTTATGTCTTTAGTGATTTTTGCAAGGATAATGTGGACATCGTAGTCATGAATTATTATGAATTTATCCTTAATTTTAATCCCGATTTATCTCTTTGACCTCTTTCAATCTCTCTCAAACTCTGTCGCTCTATCCCTCTCCCTCTCGAACTCTCTCTGAATCTCTCTTTAAATCACCACTATCTCTGACAACCTCTCTCAATCTCAGTCTCTCGCTCTCTATATCCCTCTTCCTCTCGAACTCGCTCTGAATCCATGTATTTGTTCTCTCATTACAGAAATCATCATGTAAAAAGAATATATTTACTCTCTTATATCATTGGCAATATATTAAATCTCTTTCGTAAATCTTTTTCTGTCCTTATCATTGTTCCAAATACCGATAATGTTGTATTATTTGTTATTTTTAGTTATTTTTGCAAGGCTAATTTTGACATTTTAGTATAAATTATTATTAATTTTAATCCCGCTATTAATCTCTTAATTTCTCTTTCGATTTATCTCCCGATTTCTCTCTCTCTCTCGAGCTCTCTCTCTCTCTCTCAGTCTCTCTCAATCTGTTAGTGTCTCGATCCCTTCAATCTCTATCCCACTCGAACTCTCTCTGAATTTCTCTATAAATCGGCAATTCGATCTAAACCGTGGTGCCTTCAAATACATTGGATCTAAACTGTGGAGGGTCAGTTCCAATTCGATCGGAGTTGGTAGAGAAATCGATCGTTCCGGTTGTTATGGCTGGAATTTTAGGTATTTATGGACTGATTATTGCTATCATCATCAATAATAGAATAAACCCTACGGCCAAATCTTATTACCTATTTGATGGTTACGCCGACCTTTCTTGTGGTCTTGCCGGACTGTCTGCTGGTATGGCCATTGGAATCGTTGGTGATGCTGGTGTTAGGTATCGTTATTCCCTGATTTCTCTATCTTTTTAGGATCTCAGTTTTCTCATCGTGAATCAAAATTGTTTTTTTTTGGATTTCTTTTCCTGGGCTGCTCTTAAATCTGATTGATTTTTTTAACTGTTAAGAAAAATACCATTCAAGTATGTAGAATCATTGTGGAATTGCCCTTTTTAATCACTATGTTATTGCAGTGAGTTTTATTGTTAGCTATTACATTAGGTTTTCTTTTTTATTCTGGAATATTTATTTTCCTGCTGTTGTTTATCCTTTGACAAGTTTGTGCAATTCATACACATGGTTAGTGTCATGTCAATTCTGTAGCATAGATGAGAATGTTCATATAATTGAATCTCAGAGACTAGGAACAGGTGGGACAGCAAGGCTGTCGACAGGGTGAAGGGAGGGGGAAAAAAAGGGAAATAGGCAGCAGGGAGACTTCCATACAAATAAAAAATAGAAGAAACAGAGGCAGCAGCATTACTGTAACAGGGGTAGGAAAAGAATCCTGCAAGCAAGTGGTTAAGAAAAAAAGAAGAAGAAACAAGGGGTGGGACAGCAAGGCTGTCGACAGGGTGAAGGGAGGGGAAAAAAAGGGAAATAGGCAGCACACTTCCATACAGGAAAGGGAGAGAATAAAGAAGACACCCTTGGGGGGCAGAGAGAAGGGGATCTTTCACACAAATAAAGAGAAGAAGGGGGGGGGGGGGTTGGGAGAAATGGATCTTTCACACAAATAAAGAGAGGCGGGAAGTGGATTACCATGAGAAGAGGGCTCCATGAGAGAGAGAGGGGCCATTGCCGGATCCCAGAGAAGGGCTGCGGCTTCTCTTTCTTTTCTTCTTTCCACTAGACCTCTCAAAGATAGCTGATCAAACCATTAAATTGGGCGCTGGAGGGAGAGGGAATGACAGATTACAGTGTTTGAGTGAAGCTTTCAATGTGTAAAAATCGATGAATAACTTCTGAATTAGAAGAAGATGAGTATTGTGAGACCATAGAGGTCATCACACAGAGTATTGGTATTAACAATTTGTCTCTTGATGTTACACTTGCTCTTGCCCCTGATGTCGAGTATCGTTTGCGTGAGATCATGCAGGTAACCTCTTTTTAATCTTATTTTTAGCTGTTACATTAGGTTTTCTTTTTTTATTCTGGAATATTTATTTTCCTGTTGTTGTTTATCCTTTGACAAGTTTGTGCAATTCATACCATGGTTACTGTCATGTCAATTCTGTAGCATAGATGAGAATGTTCATATAATTGAATCTCAGAGACTAGGAACGATTTGGAACAAGAAATTTGTGTTTTCTGGGGAACCTGTCACTACTGGTGACAAGATGAGGAAAGTTATCTAGGATGGTTCAACCACGAATTTTGGAATTAATATCATTGTAAGTGGAGGTGGGGTGAGGGGAAAGGTTCCTAAGTTGTGTGGAACCATTGGAACTTTGTGAAAAGATAGGAGTTGGCAGCAGATTTTTGTATTGAATAGAATGGAGCAATTGACGTGACTCAATTCAAGTGCTTTCAACGAAGTTTGGTTTATTTGAATCATTGCTATGTTCATAACAACTAAAACTGCCAATCCCATTACTGGGTGCTACTAACAGTTCATAACTACTTATTGTTCATGGATGTGGTTAATGATAAAGAATTCCATCAGATTCTATTTGATTTCTTTGATTTCACAGAGGTGTTTCGCCATCTTAATATCTATATTTCATAATTTTTTTTATGATCTTTATTCATTGACCTCATTATATTAGTTCATCAAATGCTAACTATGATGAGTTAATCAGCTCGTGTTCTTTAAATAAGATTATACTCTATGAGTTTGAAATCAATGGGTGAAAAGTTCTTGTTTTTTATTTTACGCACATAGTATACCTAAGACCTCTCTCTTCCTCTGAGATGGGTCTTAATGCGGGTGTGCTTGCACTTAATGACAGGGTAGGTACTATGACAGGGTAGGATATACTAACTTGGATTGGAAACTTTTTCTTAGGATATACTAACTAGATAGTTAAAGTTCTTAGGTTAAATTTTCAACTTTTCATTGGGGTGTTCAATTCTTAGGGAAACTATTGTTGGTCTAATTTGTATTCATAGAAAACGTTTAAATGACACCCGATTCGAATGCAGATCACTGGTAATAAATTTGTTTTGTAATTCTCCTTTTTATAATGAAATTATGGAGCAAAATTCACCCTCTCTCTCTCTCTGGACTAGACACTGATTCTCCATTCTCAAGGATTCAACGTCTTTAGTTGCTATCTTAATTATACAGTTTATATCTTGATTGCACCTTATTGTAGGATAAAATATCTAAGAGATTAGAGTTCTTTTGGACTATGGTGAAAATCTTGCACTCAAAAAGCTTTGACGAACTAACTCTGGGATATCAATTCTGACTACTTGGCACGTGGACTTTGATTGGATCTGATGCGTCCAAAATCTGCTCAGCCCTTGGATCTCCACGTAATGTCCTGCAAAACAAAAGCGTCAGATGTGGCCCGACCGCTGGGGTCGGGAGTCCACCTCCGAAGGCTAAGTCAGTTGATGAACTTAATCACAAACGGCTCTGCTAGAAGTACAGAGCTAATGAATGAAGAAACGGGAAAGGTGATCTAGATAGCAGGACGCTGATAGTTGAGGTCTATCAGTATGTATCTGAACCTGAGTTTCAGATAGTATTCTCCTTGATCAATTGATCCGTTCCTCACCTTGTATAGTAGTGAGGTTTATATAGAGTGTACCTTCGAATCTCCTTCGTTGGATGCACTCGAGCCTTCTTCGGGTAGTCGTTGGATCTTATCAATAAGACCCGTTGAGCGATAGACTTCTACTAGTTTGGGCTAGTAGAGGACTCCTGAGATAACCGTTAGGTTATGCGATAGTTATCCCTTTGATGATGATTATCCGCAGCCGTCAGTTTGAGTCTGCTGTCATCAGGGTGATTACCCTAATCCATAAGTAAGATTAGGGCACGCTTGCGTGCAGAATAATCTTTCTTCTCCAGCAAGCCATCTTCTGGATCCGGTTCGCTCGGGAGCGATTCGGTTTTCTTCGTCTCGACCGAGGTTGAGGGTTGGACCAGGTGTGAACCCGGTCTGATCATAAACTCTCCATATCACGAGCCCCCCAGACCAAGCGTTCGGTTGATCCCGAGGGTTTGGTTTTTAACTGGGTTCGTCGTCGAGTGATGATCTCTGCGTGCTTCATTAAATGTCATATCACATTTAATGCGGTGGTCACTTTTCCTCGAGCGTTGTGAGTGTAAGGCCACATGTCTCCGTTGCGGTTGATCTGTCGTGGCTCACGTCATCCAAGCGACGGTTTCCGAACGCCTATTTCGGATTCGTGAGTTCAAACTTTCAAAACGTCTTGCAATCTTGATCGTCAATTTTGAATCAATCTCGATTGTTCAGATTCCCGAACACTCGTGCGGGAGTTTTAAAAGCGGTTCGTTGTCTTCGTAGGTTTCATTCTTCATGTCTCGGAATTTGAACCTTTGTCGTCGCTTCGCGCCTTCCTGCTCTCAAGCTTCCGTCTCCTTGAATCGGTAAGTTTACTGATCTTTTCTTTTGTAGTTTCTTGAAACGAGTAATGGCGGACGATAGGGCTTCTTTAGTACCCCATGCTGGTGATAGCAGTGATGCTTTTGCTTCTCCTGCCCCCGAACAGTCGGATAGTGATAACAAAACCCTAACCGTCCTCTGGCAGGAGTTCGCTGAAGTTTCTCAAAAAGGTTTTGAAAGAAAAACCGAAACTTCTCCTGTCTTTGTCGAGTCTGGATCTTCCAAGATCGTTGATTCCTCTAGGCAACCTCAAACCTCCGGGTCCAATAGTGGGCCCGGCTCTCGTTCCCCTCCATTTATAATGGAGAAACTCTTCTTTCTGCTGTTCAAGATTTTGACCTTCCTTCCTCATATCAGGTTAGGGCTCCCCACCCTGATGAGAGGGTTGATTCATCCCTTTCGGGTGAATTTTCTCTGTACATAGATACACTGGAAAGCGGGGTTCGCTTTCCCTTTTTTAATCCTTTATTTTCCGCAGTTTTGAATCACTGGAACATTTGTCCCGGAATGCTCCTCCCCAATAGCTGGCGTCTCATCGTCGGCTTCTTGGGTTTGTGTTTTGAGCTTGGCATCACGCCATCTCTTTCTCTTTTTGTACATTTTCATGTTCTTTCTATCTCCCATCCTCCCGGATGGGTCTTTCTTTCCAAACGCAATAGGGCTGAACTTGATTGGAGGGGCAACATCCTCGCCAAAGGAACTTGCCCTTCTAACCACAAAAGATGGCGTGAACGATATTTTTTCTGTCGAGCGCCTTCATCAGATCTTAACTTCCCGACCACCTGGAGGAGGTTTACTTCTTCGTCCGAAAGTAACCGGGGCCTTCCCTTATCCAAAGAAGACGAGGCGGCCATCTTGAAGATCAAATCCATTCCGTGGTATCAAGAGATACATGGATATGAAATGGAGTATAACTCCATCCTTCGATCTTCGGGGCTTGGCTCATTGTGAGCTTCTAACCATCATCCTTTGATTTGACTGAAGTGAAATGTCTTGAATTCTGATTCTTGTCCTTCTTCTTTGCAGTGCCTCCTAGAACGAACCCTGAAAGTCTGCGGGTGAAGGCCGCTAGAGCCGTTGTGACAGCCGAACAACGATCGCCCAGGGTCTTGACTGCAGATCAAGAGGCTTCTCTTCCCTCTCCCGACCCCTCTTACAGGGGTATCAGGAATATCAGGCATGTAGCTGACGCTCCGGGTAAAGGGAAGAAACCAATGGTGGAGAGGGCCACCGTCTCCTCCTCCGTCCGAACCAAGAGGAGGCATGACACAATTGATGCTTCCTCCAACAAAAAATCCAAAGCTTCGACGGATAGTGAGGAAGTCTTCCTCCAGCAGTGGACCCTGAAGATGACCGACAGGGTCACTCGGGATCCTGAGAAAGCTGCTGAGTGGAGCTCTCTCAGTCTTTCCTTCTGATCGCCAGGAGTTTGAAGCCCTGGATGACACTTCCCTTGTGAGTCAATCTACAAGGTAACGGTCTTCTCGCTTATTTATGTTCTCATAATTTCTTATGACTTCTTCTGATATCTTCTGTCTTCCCAGGAATGTTGTGTTGAGCTTTTATCAACACATGGAAGCTTTGAGCCGTGTTGGTCGCACCAGCTCCTTGCTGCAAACTTGTGAAGAGAAATTGGCCAAGGCCAATTCTGAAATAGACCAGCTGACTGCAGCTACTGTAGAGTTGCAGAAAAAGTATGAGGAAGAAGTGACTTCCCTCAAGGAAGCCCTTGAAGCTTCAAGAATTCGGGTCTCTGCTGCCGAGCGCGAGGCCAGGAAGCAAAAGGCAGCTGCCACGTTGTTTGGTGACCGCCTTGAAGTTAAGAGTAGGGATCTCGAAGATCATCTGAAGTTGGCAATCCCTAGCAAGCCTGAGCATATCAAGCCAAACCTTCGGAAGGAGTGCATCCGGAAATACCTGAACAGCGTACCTTTCTCCGAATTGCTAGGTTTCTACAACATTCAGGCTTACCGCATGGGGTAGAACGACGTTTGGGAGCAGATCCTTGGAACGATCCCTGACTTCAACACTGCTCCTTTTCGTGAGGTATGCCACCCAGAGGTCTTCGGGAAAGTTGGTATGGATCTCCCAGACTGGGCCCAGGGAGTAGAAGATCCTTTTCCAGCTGACCCTCAATATGAGGCATATCTAGATGACGAGCCGGCACTTCCAGAGGAGAAATCACAAGCCGAGTCTCAAGTTGTTGCTATAGAGGATTCAGCCGATGACATTCTTGAGGAAGGCTCTTCTCAGGATCCTGAGAAAAGTCATCCCGACCAGGGTCCTTCGGGCAACAATGAAGAAAAGGCTTAGGGCGTTGTCCTTTTGTAAAGATGTACCCTTATTTTAATGAATAGATATTTCTTTACTCATATTGGTCTCAAAATTTCCCCATCTCTTGCCGAAGTATTGCCTTGAATATCAAAGTATTAATGATAAAACTTATCACTTAACTCTTCATTCCTCGCCGAATAATGATCTTGTAGAAATATTGTGAAGATACGTTTCGGGAAGATGCGTTGATCTTCCCCACTACTTCATTTATTGCAAAGTCCGCACGTTTCCCTTCTGCGAAGTTCAAACGTTTTCCTAGTTTTGTGTACCATTCACTGTGAAACCCAGCCCTAACCTTGACCCGGAAACCTTGTTGTTTGTAGGTCCGATGACCCGAAGTAAAGTAAGAAGTCAGCTTTGGGCCATCCCAGTAGAGGACTTGGTGTCTGGCTTTGAATCCATGAAAGTTGATGATGAGGTTCTATTTATGGAAACTGAATCCTGATGAAGATCTAATTAGTTGATGGACTTGGAGTGCTCTCTATCTTGGTTTGAAGGCATTTCTACCTATTAGGTAAGTCACTTGACTTGTGTGCAAAACCCCTTTAGGTTTGGATTTGATCTGGACCTTCAATTCCCTGTTTTGGCCTTGCTGTCAGCATTGGTCGACTGATTGGTCGACTGGGCCAGTCGACCAATCCACTCGACCAATGAGTGCTGTCTTTGGCAATTAGGTTGATTCTTGCTCTATTTAAGTCCAACCTCGAGTCCACTTCGTATTTGCTGCCTCCAAACCCTCTGGAACGAACCAAAGACCTCTGCAAGTCATCTCTCTTGCATCCTTGGTGTTTTCTTGACGGATCTTCGTCGGAACTCTTCTTTTTGCATCAAAAGGTATGTCTACTCTCTCTTCTTCTCCTCCATCTTTGTTTTTCTTTCCTTTTTGAGTTGAGACAGTAGAAGAGATGCTGCATCCTCTCGTTGCAAACATCTCTCGAACATGTTCTCATGATCATCCTAAGGATTTAAGGCTAGAACAATGATCTTAACCATGATCATTGCAAGCTTTTGAAGGATTCATGATCAAACCATGATTTAATCTCTGTTAATCTTCTAATCTGAATTCTGATCTCTTTGGATCTTCTTTCATTGATCATGTTAGTGGTTAATGGTTGTGTTTTCTTTCCATGATCCATAATCCATAGAATTCTAGTTGTTCTCTTCTACCTTACTATGTGTTCTTCATGATGCATGATAGTTACATATATGGTAGGTTTTATTTCCTTATTTAGATTTATGCTTCTAAGCCTTATTCCATGAAGACCTATGCATGTTTTCATGTTTTCATTACCGAAACCAATGATCCATCCTCCTATAGTTCTTGTCCTTGTTTTCTATTTCAAATTCATCAAGATCCATGTTTGAGTTAATTATGGTAACTTTTTGTTTCCTAATTTGGATCTTGATACCTTGATTTGATTAGTGTTTTGAGGTCCCCTATATGCTAGAATACTACTGATGTAGTCTACCCCTTGATTAGTACCCTTTTGAACCACCAAATTCGGATTTCATATCTTAAAACTCCGATTTTATAGGCTATCGTCTCGCATTGGTCGACTGATTGGTCGACTGGACCACTCGACCAATCCACTCGACCAATGAGTACAAGCAACTCCGGAATTGGTCCGTTTCGGATGTTTTGATATATTTTCTGTTAGGGATCTTTCCTAATATGTTGTATATACTTGTTTAGGACCTTCTTCTCAAGTTTGCCAAGATCTTACTTGATTTCTTAGGATCCTTTTGCGAGTTATAAAAGGTAAGGATGGTTATTTCCTTAATTACATAGATAGCATGAATCTAGTTTCTATATTTGAAGATCATGAATATGTTTCCTAAATTAGATTCTTACAATGATATACTACTGTTGCATAACTTTGATTACAGTAGCATTACTTATTCATATTAAATTGATTCATGTATGATTTACTTACCAATGTTATACAAGTGATTGTAATACTGATTTCTTTCCATATATGTAGTTACCATATATGTGATGATATGAATTGATGCATGTGTATGCTTACGTATGGTTTGGAAAGGAGAGGTGTCCTTTCGACACTTCTGTCCTTGGACTACTACGGGAATATTATGGGATGTTTCCGGAGATGCCCTCCTGGACACCTTCCTAAACCGTTGGATGACATATCTAGGATTGTCTAGTAGTGTTTGGCTAGGATGTCCTGTTATGTCGGACCCTAATCGGAGGGGTATTGAGACCGAACGACCCGTGGTAGCAATGGGGATTCATGGGCGCTCAAGACCGGTAACCAACCCGTGAGAGGACAGGAATCACATTGTGGGGGCCATTTATTGGTAGGGTTGCATATGATTAGACTTGGGCTCATGGGCGCTTAAGACCGGTAACCAACCCGTGAGAGGACGTGAGAGCTTCCCGTTTACCATATGTGGATGATCAATAGGGTTGATGAGTCCGTAGTCCGAGTTGGTCGGTGCCATAGGATACGCCGACTCTAGTGTGAAGGATACCGGAAAGGATCGTCGGGGACGAGGAATGGAAGTATCTCGGATCTCGACTTGATGTAACCAAGTAGAAGACTTGCATTTGGCTAGGTTTTACCCCGACATGCGCCAAGACTTATACCAAATGGTTGTGAGAGAGTGTGTTGACTTAACCCCCCGCCAAGGTTTGTCCCGAGGGATGAAGGACCCATTACCAATCGGCTGCTCAAGACCGGTGAAATGATCCGTGAGAGAATCCAAGATATCTTAAATGGTTGAGGATGTGAGTGGACTTTCCTAAAGAAGTACGGTGCTATGACTTAAAGCATGTCCGCCAATAGAGACCAGCATCCATAGAGTTAGATTCATTCATTCATTGTTTGTCTCATATCATATTGCATTTATGTTTGTTCCGGAATCCCGCCATTTATGTTATTATGGATTTTAAGCGCCTTATCGGGTTTCTTTGAAACTCATTCCTTTATTGTACAATGTTGTTAGACTATCCCGCAGTACCGAGTATTATGACGGTCCCTATGAAGAAGCGCAAGGCGAAGAGACATATCTCCAGGAAGGTGATTGCGGTTACCACAATTACTCGGAAGATCCCGCGAGTGGTTATGCTCCGTACGATGCTTAGTCCGACCATTGAGTGGAAGCGTCCTTGTGCTATTTATGAGATCTATACATACAAGGATGTCGTCTATAAAGTGGAGAATAATTTAGTTACCCAATGTACTTGCTACCGGGATTAGATTTTGTCTAGTTTATTCTTTAGAGCTACTTTTCCGTTGGATGTAAAGTGGGATTTTTGCTTCACTTTACTTATTTGTTTGATACTACGATTATATCTATTATTCGATTCGTTTATGATTCATTCTTTCATTATTGGATCTATGATTTATCTTCCGCACTCTTGTTATGATTGTTCATGATTATGTTATTGTTTATGTGGGAGGTTGATCACTCGATACCTGATCTTCGGGCTGTGGATCACACTCTCGGGTATGCCGGATAGGGTACCGGCCGGGAGGGCGTGACTGATTGGTATCGAGCCCAAGGTTCGAGGAGATCCTAACCACAAAAGACAACAACTGAACATTCCCGAGTCATTGATCCGAAATGACTCTTCTACTCTTAGAAGTGAATAATAGAACACCGAATTAGAAACTTGACCTTTGAGGCATAACGGAACATTTCGAATAACATACCATAATTATACTTGAACAAATGACACTAATGCAAGGAAAAGAAAAGTGCATAACATACAATAATTAAAGAGAAACAAAATGAACTTCATTAATTTCAAAAGTTTTTACAATGATTACATCTGAAATGCATAAATGGAAAATCCTAAAGTACAAGTCTATCTAGGTGATCTACTCTAATCTCTCGTATGCTCTGAACTCCTCTCGCTAGCCGAGTCACCCGATGCTCTATCCTATCCCGTCGTGACTCCATCCTCTCGTACATCTGCTCTCGTCTCGACCTCCATCCTCTCTAGCATGGAAGTCATCGATCTCATCGTGCACCAAGATCTGAAGTCTCCGGAACCGCATGTGAAGGGCCGCCCGCCTCGAAGTGTGATGAAGGAAACTCGTGATGCAGTGGCTCAGCCTCGCGCATATCTCAGATCATCTCCGGCCTGATCATCACTATCGGGACCGATATCCTCTCCTCCATCCTCCGATCCCCGATCCTCATCCTCCGATTCATCATCATCCTCACCCCTCCGGACCAGGAGATCTCTCTAACCGATGTAGTCTCATCCGTCGAATGGTCCGAGTCCCAATGGGGTATCCCCGTGATCTAGTGTCCATCGGTGTATCCTCGAAACTCACCCCGAAATGCCCGAAGATCAAAGTCGGAAGCCTCCCATAGCAAAGGTTCCGCATGCTAGGCCGCAGAACTAAGTCCAAGCATGACCCGCTGAATGATGTAGGAGAGATCGATCTCGAAGCCCATGTAGATGCGGTAGATGACCAAGGCCTCCATCACCGTGACCCGATGGTGATGTCCGGCTTTCGGCATGATGTTTCGGCCGACTATGCGACCGATAATACGTGCAGAGCCCGTCATCCGTCCGCTAGTCCACGGTGTGTAGCATCGACGGCTATCCCATAGCGTAGAGCATATCTCGCGAAGCTCGTACGGCATCGGATGGGCTGTCCGGATCTGCTCCCGCAGTATCCACACACACCGCTCGTGGATAGTAAGGGACCCGCAAGATCTCAGCCGGTGTCCGGGTAGAGAAGCGAATCCGAGTCCGGAGGACCCCGCTCCCGAGGACAAGTCCGAGTGGATGTCCCCGGCCTCGAGCCTCCTCTCTCGTGTAAGTAAGGTTGCTGAAGAACAACCTCACTAGCTCCGGGTATACCGGCAAATCCTCGGTGAAGAGATGAGTCCACCGTAAAGTGTCGAACCTCTGCCGGATCCTAAAGGCTACGAGCTGGCGTAAATGAAGTAGACGCCCCATCTCGATGTTACAATAGCTGAAGTAGGCCTCGTACGAAACTCGGCCCGAGGTGTGTCAAACATGTCCGGTCTCCTAACCTCCTCTCTAGGCTCGAAAGGAACCCCGACCTCGCCCCTAAGAGCACCTACGATGCGACCTCGACCTCTACCTCCTCCTCGTCCTCCCCTCTCGCATGGTGTATCCGTGAAAGAGACAAGAGACATTTCCAATTAGTGCTATTTTAAGATTTGAGCCAAAAGGGTATTTTCGTAATTTTTTGGAAAATTTCAAATTTGGGGGAAATTTGATTTGAACATACTAGCATGTGCGCAATACTTGGAATTTCATGTCTATGAAGTTGTTTTGATGAAAATCGATCGAAAACTTGGATTAAAGCGAAAAATTCAGCAAGAAGGAAATTTGGGGATTTTGCAATTTAGGTCAAAATTGGATTTTTGAAAAGTTGAAATTGGTTAAATCAAATTGTATGGACCTATCTACAATGTCATCTTGAGCATGTAGCATTTGATCTCGTGCGAAAATTTCAAGCGGTTTGAGAGAAAACGAAATTTTTCTAAAGATATCGATTTCGGTATAAAGCTTTGCGAGATGAGCACCAAATGTGTTAAAACTTGTTGTCTATGCATGTCATTGTGTTTAAAACCTAGGGAATATGTTTCTAAGCATTCCTAAGCATGATTTCTAGCATTGGATACAAGTAAAGCATGGTTTTATTGAAATGCAAGCATGAGAAGATGATAATGGAAGGAAGAATGAGAGATTTACCTTGTCTGTGAAGATGGTGTGTTGTGGTGTTGTTGTTGAAGCACTAAACTGCACAGTAGTTATACTTGGGGTTTAGTTTGTTGGTCTGTTAGAAGCTTTAGAAAACTAGGGTTTCCCCATTGTTGCTGTCGTTTTATTTATGTACTGATACGGCTGTTTGTTTTTTGTATAGTGGCTCCCAAAATCAACCCAGACTTTATCAGAGCAAAATCTCACAAGAATATCGTTCCGTCGGTGGTGATTGGGGCCAGTGCGGTGGTTTCAGCTAGTGAATCCTCCAAGCGTAAGGCGATCGCTGGCGGTGAATCTTCAAGTCGATTCCCGCAGCTTCGTTGATGCCGTCCCGCGCCTCCTTTGCCCGAAGTGACCGCTTGTCTTTCCCGGGGAAGATCTTGATCACTCCGTTGCCGATGGTGCCGGCGGCAATCCCGCTGGTGAGCCTTGTTGGTGAGCCTGTCGATGCACCCCCGAAGGAGACTCTTCGGGCATCTGAGGCAACTATGTTGGCGTCGATGAAGGTGTGGCCCCAGCAGTGCTGCTCCTATTTCCAACTCTAGTGCTTGTTTGGCATCCTCCTCCTCTCCTTCCGAGTTGGAGGATTTTGCCACCAGGAAGCGCCGTCGGATGACAAGTGATGCAGCTCATCCTTCTCTTGGTGTAGTTCGTCCTTCTCTTGATGTAGCTCATCCTTCTCATCCTTCGCTTGAATTAGTGTCAAACGAGTTTGACAAAGCGTTGGAATGGTGCACCGCTGCTCGAATGACTTACGAGAGCGCAGCTTCTTTCCAAACTTCCGGATGAAGTCTTTATGAAGTCACTTGGTGATGTAAGTCTTTCTTCATTTTTCTCGATTTGGAAAAATTACTTTTTCGCTCCTTGCTAACTCGAAAGTTGTTTGCAGGAGTCTTCTTGGTAACTTCCACAACCAAGTGGAAGCGGTTACTAGACTCGGTATGTTGAGCAATGAAGTTTCTAGGCTTCGGGGAATCTCTGAAGCTAAAGATGTTGAGATTGCTCGCCTTCGGAATCTAGCTTGGGAGGTGGCAGGAGAAAAGAATTCGATGATTGGTCGTCTTCGGTCAGATTTGGATGATGCCGGGGAGAAGATCCGGCGACTGGAACGGACAGTTGGAAAGTCGGGAGCTAAAGGATCCGAAACATTACCCGAAAGGCAAGCCGTCGTTCCTTTGCCCGAATCCCTTCCAACCGATGTTCGCAGAGCCCGTGTCTTCAAGTATTTACACAAGAAGCCTTTTGTTGATATGTTGAATGCTTACAACTTGCAAAGGCATCGAGATGGTGAGAACGAAGTATGGGAATCAATACTAAGGAAAGATCCTCATTTTGATACGACTCCCTACAAGGTCTTGTTTGCCATCCTGAAGTATTTACCAACCCGGGTATTCCTCCTCCCGACTGGACCAAGGATAAGATTGATCCTCCACCTTCCGATCCAGATATTATGCAATATCTGGAAGATTCTCCTGTTTATTCTCCGCTCGAAGAAGTCAATTATGACGAGCTTGTGCCGAATGCGAGTTTGGTCGAGGACCATTCTTCTCCGGACAAGTGGGCAAAGAGTATGAAATTGCAGAGGATTTTCTGAATATTGGAATGTTTTTGTAATCCTCATTTCTTCTCTTCTTTTCCTTGACTCCTCTCAATGGTTGACTCATATGTTTGTTCTAGCAAAGTCGCATCGATCTTGTATAACTTGTTAACAACATCACTGTAATGACCTTCTTCTTTGATCGAGATTGTATCCAGCTCTTGTAATTGTTTTGATACTGGCCTCTTTGGATCTTCTGAAGAAATAAGAAATTATTTTATCTTGAACTTTGCTAGCCACTTGAATCGTCGTTGTATTAGGTCTTAGTTGTCTGAAACAATGCCTACACTTAAGGATTTCCGGAGAAATACAATAAGTCTGAGAAGGAACTCACTCGGGTTTTAAACCGATGCCTTATACTTAAGGATTTCCGGAGAAATACAATAAGTCTGAGAAGGAACTCACTCGGGTTTTAAACCGATGCCTTATACTTAAGTATTTCCGGAGAAATACAATAAGTCTGAGAAGGAACTCACTCGGGTTTTAAACCGATGCCTTATACTTAAGGATAATTCAAAAATTCAATAAGTCTCGAAGGAACTTACTCGGGTATTAAACCGACGCCTTGCAAAAGGAACTCACTCGGATTTTCATCCGATGCCCCGACTTAAGAAAGTTCGAAAGATTTTCCATAAGTGTTGAAGTGTTGAAGGACCCACACGAATTTTCATCCGATGCCTTATAGTTGGATCTTGTTCTTGAATGTGGTGTATGATGCCCCCCAATCAAAAGATAGTTTGTTGAAAACCAAAAATTCCATTGATTGAGTTGAAAATGATTACATCGCGAACAAAATTGAAATCATCTTCAAGGATAAAACTTTTTGAGATGCCTAGCATTCCACGAACGATCCAATTCTTTCTCGGGAATCAATGTTCTTCACTTGTAAGCTCTGAACCGACCGGTTTCACAACCATATAAGGTCCTTCCCGAGAAGGGTCCAACTTTCTTTGGTGACGCGGGTCGGAAGCTAGGGTGTTTCTCAACACCAAATCTCCGGCTAAGTACCGACGATTCTTCACTCGAGTATTATAATGAGACACTATCCTTCTTTGATAATGTTGAGTTCGTGCTATTGCCTTTGCTCGAACTTCATCCAACAAATCAAGACTATCAAGCAGTCCTTGTTCATTTGCTTTTTCCTCGAACTCACGATCCCTTAACGTCCCCGCCATTATCTCCACTGGTGCCAATGCTTCGGATCCATATGCCAACCTGAATGGAGTTTCTCCCTGTAGGTGTTCGAACCGTAATTCTATAAGCCCACAAGACATTATATAGTTCTTCGACCCAAGAAGCTTTGTCGACTTCGAGTCTTCTCTTTATTCCTTCCAAAGTAGCGTTCGGTTAGTAACCTCTACCTGGCCATTGCTTTGGGGGTATACCACCGAGGACATACGATGCTCGATCATATATGTTCCACGTAATTGCTCAAATTGTGGACAATCGAATTGAGTACCATGGTCAGTGACAATTATCTTTGGAATCCCAAAGCGATATATGATTGATTCAAGCACAAATTTCTCCACTTTTTTTCTCAAGAATTGTCGCCGGTAACCGGCTTCTACCCATTTGGTGAAGTAATCAATTGCTACTATCAAATATTCTTGTCCGCCCGATGCCTTGGTGAATTTGCCCATGATATCAATTCCCCACATTGCAAAGGGAATGGGATTTAGAATTGAAGTCATAATCTCCGCCGGGCGCTTCGACATCGTAGCATGAATTTGACAGTTACTACATCGACGAACGTAGTCCATAGCAGCTTCTTGGATCTTAGGCCAATATAACCCCAATCTTAGAATTTTGTGGGCCAGTGGCTCGCCACCCATGTGAGCGCCACAAATTCCTTCATGAACCTCACCCAAAGCTGAGTTTGCTCCTTCAGGTGGCCTATACATCTCATAAGGGGTCCAGCATAAGATCTTTTATATAGTCTCCCATTCTGAATGACAAATCTAGCTGATCGAATCTTGATCAACCTTGCTTCTACCTGGATCCTCCGGTAACTTGTCATCTCTTAGATATTCAATTATCGGATCCATCCAAAGAACGTTCGCTTCAATATAAGAAATTTCTTTCTCATGATAACTTGGAAAAGTTACCTCTTCAATATAGACCGAAGGGTCTAGATTCTTTTCCTTGGCATTGGCTAGTCGGGATAGCTCATCTCGCCACTGAATTTTCATTCCTCGAGATCCGAGATATCTTCAAATTCCGGAATTGGTTCTGAAATGCCCGCACTATCTCCCGATATTTTTGCAAGCGTGGTTCCTTAATGCCATACTCCCCTTGGACTTGGTTGACTATAGTTTCGAGAGTCACTATAAATAGTAACATCTGCAATAGCTAATGCCTTTGACAACCGAAGTCCCGCTATTAGGGCCTCGTACTCGCTTCCGTTATTACTCGCATCAAATGCGAATCTCAAAGCATATCGAATAATGAATCCCGCCGGACTTTTTAATAGAATTCCCAGATCGCTGCTCCATCTTTATTACTCGAACCATCGACATATACCTCCCAAGTGGTTGGTATAATGGGATTTTCAATAGTGGGTTCCATTGGTGCAGTAGTTTCTACTACAAAGTCGGCTAATGCTTGAGCCTTGATTGCAGTCCTGGGCTTAAAGCTCACTTGGAACTCACTTAGCTCAACCGACCGGATACCATCCTTCCGGACAAATCAGGTTTGTTAAGAACTTTACTAAGAGGAAAAGTTGTAAATACCTCAATTGGATGAGCCCGAAAATATGGCCTTAGCTTCCCGGCGGCCATCATGAGAGCAGAGCTCGCTTCTCAATCTGCGAATATCTCGCTCTCCGCATCCAAAGCAACACGTGGCTTACATAGTAAATCGGCCACTTGTTTCTTATCTTTCTCCCGAGCAAAGTCGCACCGACCGCGGAAAGGGATGTCGCTAGATATAGCTGTAATATTTCCCCCCTTCTCGCGCCGGACAAGATCGGTGGTTGTCCAAGTGCTTCTTTTAATTCTTCGAAAGCTTTCTAGCACTCTTCATCCACTTTGCTTCCTTGCTGCCCTTCGAGTCTTTAAGTGCCTTGAAGAAAGGCAAACATTTTTCTCCCGGACTTGGAGATAAATCGATTTAAGGCAACAACTCTCCCTCGTCAAACATTGTACATCCCGAACGGTTTTGGGAGCCTCCATATCAATCAGAGCTTGTATTTTGGAGGGATTTGCCTCAATTCCCTCTCGTGATACCATGAAACCCAAGAATTTGCCCGAGGAGACTCCAAAGGCACATTTTTCGGGGTTCAACTTCATTTGATGTTTCCTCGCATTGAGAAAACCTCAGTTAAATCTGCAATGTGATTTGCTTTTGTAAAGCTTGTCACCAGCATGTCGTCAACATATGCTTCAACGTTCTTTCCTATCAGCTCTTTGAAAATCTTGTTGACGGCCCTCCGATATGTTGCTCCCGGGTTTTTTGGGGGAAAGGGGGGGCTTTGGTATTATAAGGTTTCTCGATGATCATAAAACGGGAGCTATTCTCCTCTTTTTTTTTTTGGTAGGTTTGTGGTTACTCCCGGGTCGGTCCGGGGGGGGGGGGGGGGGGGGGGCGGGGGGGGGGGGGGGGGGGGGGGGGGGGGGAAGAAAAGAAGGTTTGTTATAATAAAAAAAAAATAAAAAAAAAAAAAAAAAACATGAGCAAGAATATCCAATAACTAAATTAAATGAATTACGTAAGCCCAAAATGCTCCAATAACAAAGGAAAGAAAATAAAGAATAATGAATAAGTCAAAAATGAGGGCAGCGGAATGAAAGTGTTTAAATCAGTTTCTTTCCAGCTTTGTTTCTCTAAGTCAATGAACTTAGATTCCAGCTTTAATGAGGTGAGGGGTTCTCCAATTCTTCCTCCAGCCTCAAAGCGAACCGCTTGACCACCTTTCGTCTCTCGACCATCAACCGGTGCGATAAGCGCACTCCATGCACCCGCAGGAACTCCCGCACATGCTATTCCCATCTCCCATCGGGCGGTGCCACATCTTCTTCAAACGGGATGGTTCCTTCATAGGGAACCAGCCCATCTTCGGATACAATTCCTTCCTCTCGTATAGGCTAAAAACATACAAAGAATAAAGGAATGAGTTCTAAAGAACTCAAGAAGAAACAATCATATATCTCATCCATCATCCAAAAATACCATGATACAACAAAGAATATGAATGAATGCAAAACATGAATGATACTATGATTTCTAACTATGCAAGTCTCTAATAGCCGACATGCTTTAAGATAAACACCAGCCCCTCCTCTCGGGTAAGTCTCATCACTCGATCCGGCAAGGACCGGTTACCTCTCGTAGGGATCCAGGAAAAAGGGAAAGTCCACACCTGGCTCACAAACCATGGTTAGGGGTTAAGTCCACACTCTCTCACCACGACCATTGGTAATGAGTACTGGCGCATGTCTGGGTTTCTAATCCAATGCAAGGTCATAATGGTTACATGTCTACATGAAGTCCAGATACATCCCCTATGGCACCGACCAACTCGGTTCAAGATCCTTCGCAACCTAGGAGTAAGAATCCTCACGGACCGGCTACCACTCGTTGGACTCTACTCCATAACCCTATGGTCATCCACATATCATTGGGGCGGATGCTCTCATGATTCCTCCCGACACCCGGTCCGGTCCTTGGACATCCATGAGCCCAACCCTAACATATGCAACCCTACCATTTCATGACCAACGTGGACCACCAAGTCACATCACCGTCATCACGGGTCACTCGGTTTCAATTCCCCTACCGAAAGGGTAGTAGCATGTGGGGTACCTAGCCATGCAATCTAGACTCATCCTAACAATGTCATCAATTAATCATGATAGTGCTGAAGGCATCAGCAGGCTTGTGTCCCATTCCACACCTCTCCCGATAACATCAGCCAAGATATCCCAAAAGGAATACCCCAACTATCATAATCATATACCAACTACCACCATCTCATAACAATCACAAACCATAAAGTAAACATGAAATCAAAGTAAAACAGCAGTAGTATGACAAAGATTATATATGAAACTACAAGAAGATATATTGGTACGGATTAAGAATAACAATTACTAAATCAACATGTCAAGTATACATAAATAGATAAGATAGACTCGTCCTTACTTGCATATACCGAAACGTCCGTAAAATGGAATCCAAAGAATTATTAGTAGACTTTTCTTTTAAACAAGAATCACCTAAACACAGTGGTTATTAGAATATATAAGTCACATAAACCAAATTGAATCAAAACCGAAATCTATTTGGTCATCAGTTACAGCCTGTCGCTTGTGCCGGTCGCTTAGGTTAAGCGACCGCCACTAGTGACCGCCCCCAAAAACAAGGAGCTTCAATCCGAAACCCGTGCTTCGATTACTCGATTTCAATCCGGTTTTCGAGTAATCTCATCCTAAGTCTCGAATTAAACACTCCCTAAGCCAAAAGGGTAAGAGAAAACAATCCACTACCATCAGTGGATTACCCCTAACCCTCTCCTTGATTGGATTTACCATCTCACGTGCTGTGGTTCCGTTTATGGTTATTCCATCTCATGTAGTAAAAAAAAAGGGTAAAGAATAACCAAGGGGTAATCACAAAGGAGATGAGGAAAAAGGGTAAAACCAAACTAACGGAGATAAGAGAGTAGAGAACGAAGGGTTAGTTCAATACCTCACACCGTAAAGCCAGAGAAGAAGAGAACCGATCCTCCAAACCACCGTCGCATTCGGCGAGACTCTTTCGGATCTTCCCCGCAGCCGCCTTAACTCCCAAATAAGAAATAACGAATAAAGTAATCGTTAATGAGACGGAGGTTGCCTTTTATAGAAGTCTGGGGGGCAAAATAGGGCAAAATCCCCGAAAAGACCGGGCGGTCGTTGGGCCGGCCGCTTAGGTTAAGCGACCGCCACTAGTAACCGCCCCCATGTAATTTGCCATACAAGGGTGCTTTTACTAGGGGGTTGATACCCAAGGTCAACCTAGCCCTAAATAAGAGATGGGGGAGATCTTACCTTCATTCCGGACATCTCTCGAACGACACTTGACTTCCGTAATTTCCCACGCCAGCCAAGGCAAAGCTTTTCGGACATAGGATCCAGATCCATGGGTCCCGGGTATGGATCATGGGCTTCAATCCGGATACTCCACAAGTTCACCCGACTAGACCTTCGGCGACGGATACGGATCTCGGGTTAGAAATACGGGGGGTATTACATTCCTCCCTCCTTAAAAGAAATTTCGTCCCCGAAATTACAACGCACCCGAAGGTCCAAAAAGGTGAGGATACTTGGACCGCATCTCATCTTCTTTCTCCCAAGATGCTTCCTCAAAAGAGTGATTCTTCCATCCGATCTTCACCAAAGGTATAGTCCGATTTCTCAACCGCTTGTCCTTTCGGTCCAAAATCTCCGCCGGTTCTTCATCATACGTTAAATCCGCACTCAACCCTTCCGGTTCATGCCGAAGCAGCTGTTTCGCACTTATCAAGCATTGCCTTAGCATAGATACATGGAATACATCATGCACACCAGCAAGAGACGGGGGCAAAGCCAACCGATAAGCTACTGGTCCAACCTTCTCAATAATGTCAAAGGGACCAATATACCTAGGGCTGAGTTTTCCTTTAACATTGAAACGCATGACTCCTTTCATCGGCGAAACTTTCAAAAACGCACGCTCACCAACTTGAAACTCAAGGTCGACCTTCTTTTATCCGCATAGGACTTCTCGTCGAGATCGAGCAGCTTTTGATCCTTTCTCTAATCATATCCACCATAGTGCCGGTGATTTCGATTAGATCAGGGCCAAGAACACGCCTTTCCCCAACTTCATCCCAATACAGAGGAGTTCTGCAAGTCTTCCCATACAGAGCTTTAAACGGGGCCATTCCAATAGTAGACTGATAACTGTTGTTATAAGCAAACTCCACCAAGGCTAGGTGGTCATCCCAGCTTACCACTCATATCTATGACACACGCTCTAAGCATATCTTCCAAAATCAGTATGGTCCTTTCCGATTGGCCATCGGTCCGAGGATGATGAGCAAGACTCAAATTCAGCCGAGTACCTAGAGCTTTCGCAGACTATTCCGTAAACGCGACGTAAACCTCGGGTCTCTATCTGACACAATGCTAACCGGAACACCATGCAATCTCACCACATTATCAACATAGAGTCGGGCCAACTTATCCATGGAATAGGTGATCTTCATCGAAATGAAGTGTGCTGATTTGGTTAATCGGTCCACTACCACCCACACCGAGTCATTCCCTTTTCCCGATCGGGCAGCACCAAAGTGACAAAATCCATAGCAATGTCTTCCCATTTCCAACTAGGTACCGGAAGAGGTTGCGTAAGGCCGCGACGAAGGCCGCCGGACAGCTTTCACACGTTGACAAGTCCCACATTTAGCAATGAAATCTTCCACATCGTTCTTCATGCCGCACCACCAAAAATACCCTTTCATATCATGGTACATCTTCACGCTTCCAGGATGAATAGTAAAGATGGACCGATGAGCATCACCAAGATTTCGCTTCGAGGTCTTCCACCGCAGAACACAAACTCTTCCTCTAAAAACAAGAGCACCATCAAAAGCTAGGGAGAAATCTTCCACGCCCTTAGTCTTTGAAGTGATCAAGTCAATCTTTTCTTCAATTCTCGGATCAGCCAATCGTAGAGCAACAATTCGGTCCCTCAAACTTGGTCGAACCGATACAACCGCTAAAACAAAGCACCGTAACTTTCTCGGCAAAATCTCAAGTCCAAATCTTACTATGGAGAACAATAAGGGCTTATCGAGACATGTCGTAACCACACTTCCTCGATTACTCTTTCTACTTAAGGCATCAAGCAACCACATTAGCTTTTCCCCGGATGATATTGAATATCACAATCATAGTCCTTCACCAGCTTCTAGCCATCTTCTCTGCCTCATATTCAACTCCTCTCGAGTAAAGAAATACTTGAGACTCTTGTGGTCGTTGAAAATAGATATCTTTTCACCATAAAGATAGTGACGCCAAATCTTCAGAGCAAAAACCACCGCCGCCAATTCCAAGTCATGAGTAGGATAATTATGCTCGTAGTTCTTCAACCGCCTAGAAGCATAAGCTACCACCTTCCCATGCCGCATCAAAACGCAACCCAAACCAACTTTAGAGGCATCGGTATACACCGTCAAACCTCCGGAGTCATCTCGTATCGCCAACACAGGAGTGTTAGTTAACCTTTTCTTGAGTTCTTGAAAACTCTCTTCACAGAGCTTCGCTCCACTCAAACTTGACTCCTTTTCTCGGTAAGCTTTGTCATAGGTGCTGAGATTCTCGGAGAAATTCTCAATGAAGCGCCTATAATAACCTCGCCATACCAAGAAAACTTCGAATTTCCGTGATCGACTTAGGTTGGTCCCAATCATTCACAAGCTTGAACTTTTGCAGATCGACTTTAATTCCGTCGCAGTAAACGATGTGACCTAGGAACATAACTTTAGGTAACCAAAAGTCACATTTGCTGAACTTGGCAAACAACTTCTTCTCTCTCAACCGCCGCAAGGCAAAACTCGATGTCCAACGTGTTCTTCTTCGTCCTTTGAATAGATCGAATGTCATCGATAAACACAATGATAAATTTATCTAAGACATCCCGAAATACTCGATTCATCGGATCCATGAACGCCGCCGGTGCATTAGTAAGACCAAAAGGCATAACTCGGAATTCATAATGCCCATATCTAGTCCTAAATGCAGCTCCCGCACACATCATCGGACTTAACTCTTAATCGATGGTACCCAGATCTCAGATCGATCTTCGAGAACACAGAGGCACCCTTCAACTGATCAAACAAGTCGCCGATCCTAGGGAGAGGATATTTATTTTTTATCGCCAACTTGTTTAATTCCCGATAATCTATGCACATTCGCATACTACCGCCCTTCTTCTTCACAAACAAAACCGGGCTCCCCACGGTGAAACACCGGGTTGGATAAACCCTTTGCTTGACAAATCATTTAACCGAGTCTCAAGTTCCTTCAACTCGCCGGAGCCATCCGGCACGGAGCTTTCGACACAGAGCCGCTCCCGGGAATTAGATCAATTGAAAATTCTAACTCCCTCTCTCGGAGGCAAACCAGACAAATCATCGGGGAAAACATCAGAAAGTCCCCGACAACTTCGATATCGCACAACCGTTTCACACCTTCCGAGACATCTACGTAAGAGGAAAGAAGTCCAACATTCTTAGTCCACCGCCCGACTTTCGCAAAGAGCAGCCACTATCTTCTTACTCAACTTCTCCCGACTACATTCATACTCAAACGGACTATCATTCGTAGGATGAAACAAGACCTTCCTTTCCGAACAAAGGATAACCGCACCATACTTAGATAGCCAATCAATTCCAAATATTACATCAAAATCGACATGTCTAACTTGATCGACGGGCTTCAAGGGTTCTACCAAAGAATAACCACCGGACAAGATTCAACCACTTCATCTAATCTAACAACAGATCTAGTTGGAGTACTAATTACTAGTCCTCTATCCAACTTCGCAAGTGTAACAGAATACGACTCACAAAAGAAGATGCTATGAATGAATGCGATGCACCAAAGATCAAATAATACGAAAGCAGAGGTAAATGATACCGAAATGATACCCGTCACAACATCGTGATCTGTCTCGCACTCGTAACCAACAACACCAGTAAACTTTACCGGATGGAACACTCGAAACAAAGCTTCAAAGCCGACATCCGAGGATTCGGCTTCGAGTGCAGCTGCGAGAATAATGACCCCGCTTCCCACGCTAAAGCAGATCAAATCCCTACCACCCACAGGAGCCGCCGAAGAAGGATATGCAGCCTCTCGGTTATTAGCCACCGGACGAGGGTTAGCATAGATCGGTCCAAGACTCGACTACCAAAGCAACAGGACGCGCCGGTGCACCACTAGAACCATAGCTCAGGCAGAGGTGAAAATCGGAACTAGCTCCTCGAGGCTGAAACGAAGGGGCAGATAAGGAGCAGTGCCTAGAGAATCTCCGGTTACGGCCACCCGAATGATTCTCGTTCGAGACGTAACGCCTGGAGCAGATAATTCTCTCTCTCATTCTCTTCTACCTTCTTAGCATTCTCGTACCATCTCGGCATAATCCACAATAGGATGAATTGCCGCGTAAGTCTTCAAGGACGGCCTCAAACCCTTGAAGAACTTCTTTGCCTTCTCACGGTCACCTTTGAAAGCATCAGGGGCAAAGTAGAACAACTCTTCAAACTTCTTCGGTACCCGCAACAAGCACTAGGTCCTTGAGTGAGTGCCATGAACTCCGCTTCCTTAGCATCTCTCACGACTCAGAAAATAATTCTTGCAAAATGCATCCTTGAAAATTTCCCAAGTAAGAACCGGGTGCGAAGCTTCCAAAATAGGTCCGGTAGCATTCCACCACGCATCGCCTTCATGTCGCAGCCTCGCGCTCCGCACAAAGAATCTTCTCGAGCTTCATTGCAACGGAGGTTGCGAAAAGCTTTCTCCAACTCTCGGATCCACTTGTTCGGGAACAATGCATCCGATGAAATACCAAGAAAAGCCGGGATCCGAAGCTTCAAGAAATGCTCCATCAATCTTGCATGCGGACCAGGGCAAAACCGTCCACAACATTACCCATGCAGTATACCAGCTCCATTAGGATTAAAAGCTCGCCCGGGCATTCTCACGAGTAGTCGCAAAACCTTGCATCATAGCAAGAACCGATTATGCCGCCGATGCATCATATTTCCTTAATGTTCATCACATCCCGAATAGAGACTACTTGAGGTGCTAGTGGAGGATTCCCACCGGTGGAAGGAATTTCAACACGGGGAGGCCTGGGCCAAGTGTTTACCGCAGGTATCTCAACACGATTCTCGATTCTCACCACCTTCTTCTCCATCTTGACCATTAACAAGACGATTCCTTAATTGAACCATTCTCGCGAAAGAAATCCGTAGAGATTAGCAACGCTCAAAGATTAAATCCGGAAAAGATTCCACAAGTCAAGATTATTCCACAACAGGACCAACATTCACAAACAAAGAAGAAGCAAAGAAGCACAAATTCCAAAAATCCACAAAACAGAGCCAAAAAATCCAAAATTTTGTGCAACAAGAATCGGACGGTCGTTGAGCCGGTCGCTTAAGTTAAGCGACCGCCACTAGTGACCGCCCCAAAATACGCGCGACAAAGTAACGCTTCAAATACGATTTTTGGGTCATATTTCATTCTTACACTTCTCAAAACGCAATTTGGGCTCGGGGATTTCGTGCAAAGGGTTAGGAAGGTATTTTGGAGACTCCGTTGGCTTCGGATTTACTTCCCACGCGACGCATACACGCTACATGTGTAATCATCTCATGAAAACCTTCATTTCTATGGTTTGCATGATAGAACTACAATGTGTAACTGTTTTTAGGTTTTCTTTTGTGCAAAAATGTTTCTTTTACATCCCATAACATGTCTAGGCATAGATCTACCGTTCACTACGCATTTTTACACAAATATGTAATTATTAGACATCTCATGGCTTCTCATTTTGCATTTTTTTTCGCCTAAAAACAGATTTTCTCACTAGATGGCTGCCCGCGGAGGTAGGAGAGTACCCATTCGCGGCCGAGGTCGTGGGTCGAGGTAGAGGTGACGCACATGACCCAGTCCATCCGGACTACTTTAGATCCCCGGAGGCACAGGAGCTATACTTTGGCCACTTCAGCCATCGTGCGATCGAGTATGGTCGACCAAAGAGTGACTTCAGGCAGGTAGCACGGCCTCCAGATCGAGAGTAGATTTGAGGTCGTGGGTTGGAGAGGTACCTTGTTTTTGAACGAGGACGCCTATCCCAAGCTAGTCGTGTTATTCTACAGCAACCCGACCTTCCACAGAGAGATGGATGGAGAGCACGACACTAGGCTAGTGATAGAGAGCCGGGTGAAGACCACGGACATACGCTTCACCACAGAGGAGCCGGCTCACATCCTAGACGTGCCATACATCCACGGCGACAGGAGATGGTTCGAGCCGGGGCCGAGTCAGACGATGTCATTCACTGGGAGGAGAGAGCTCTCATCTACTCGAGCATTTGCCCACAGGAGTGCAGCGGGGTAGAGTCAGTGACTGAGCTGTATCCCTCATGCAGGATCATCTCCAGGATCATAGCACGGAACTTGCCGCCTAAGGCAGGTCATCGTAGTGAGATTTCACTCATGCAAGCTATGATGACCTTTTCGGTGTACACTCGCTACCGTGTAGACTTGGCTTACATAATCCAAAATGCCATGATCTACCGAGTGACACATCCGAGGGGAGCAAACCTTGGATACGGGCGGCTTCTGACACGGATCTTTGAGCACTTCGGGGTCGACTTCGAGGGAGAGGAGACTATCCCGCTTGGGCATAGCGGTACCATAGGATACAGATTGGTCGCTCGGATGCACTTAACGGGCGGACCAAACTCACTGTGAGATGCCACCGAGCAGAGGACATGGATGTAGAGACCGACGATGAGGATCATGCGGACTCGCCACCACCTTCCCAGCTTCGAGACAGGAGGCACATCCGGGACTCGGGATACTTCGGAGGTCGCACCACCTTGGGCTAGGGGTCTGCTCACTCGGATGGACCAGTTCGAGCAAAGGGTAGTAGAGATGAGGGGCCGAGATAGCAGAGTGCCTTGACATACTCCGCCGATGAGACTAGCTCCACCACCACCACCACACAGCAGAGATAGGTCTAGGTTTTGATTCACTATGATTCAGTACTGACCTTAGGGTTTAGATATGTTTATTGTAGTTTTTATTCAGCACATGTTCATTCCCTAACATTTTGTAAAGCGTAGAGTACGCTCCAAGTTATGTAAGGCTTTATCTTATTAATGAAACACAGCTTATGTTTATTGCACTTGTATTATTGTCTCTTATGCATTTTCTTGATAATTACTGTGTGAGAATATATTTCACTTGACTTATTGTAAGTTATTCAAAATAGGATCCACTTACTTTATCAGTTTGTTTCTAACAAAAGGTGTTCTATTACTCACTCTAATTCTTTTGAGTCACTTTTGGATCTATGACTCAGATTGCTCGTCTAATACTTGTATTAATTATTATTGACTTCGTAAAACCTTGGCTTCCGATACCACTCTGTCACACCCCACCCGTCGGTCTCGGTTACCCGCCCGACAACCCGTGGGTGCGATCCGTCACAAGATCCAAGGTTTTAGTCTATCAACAATATTTAAGACAAATACAGATAATCATGAGCAAGAATATCCAATAACTAAATTAAATGAATTACAGAAGCCCAAAATGCTCCAATAACAAAGGAAAGAAAATAAAGAATAATGAATAAGTCAAAAATGAGGGCAGCGGAATGAAAGTGTTTAAATCAGTTTCTTTCCAGTTTGTTTCTCTAAGTCAATGAACTTAGATTCCAGTTTTAATGAGGTGAGGGGTTCTCCAATTCTTCTCCAGTCTCAGGGCGAACTGCTTGACCACCTTTCGTCTCTGACCATCAACCGGTGAGATAAGCGCACTCCATGCACCCGCAGGAACTCCCGCACATGCTATTCCCATCTCCCACTGGCGGTGCCACATCTTCTTCAAACGGGATGGTTCCTTCATAGGGAACCAGCCCATCTTCAGATACAATTCCTTCTTCGTATAGGCTAAAAACATACAAAGAGTAAAGGAATGAGTTCTAAAGAACTCAAGAAGAAACAATCATATATCTCATCCATCATCCAAAAATACCATGATACAACAAGAATATGAATGAATGCAAAACATGAATGATGCTATGATTTCTAACTATGCAAGTCTCTAATAGCCGACATGCTTTAAGATAAACACCAGCCCTCCTCTCGGGTAAGTCTCATCACTCCGATCCGGCAAGGACCGGTTACCTCTCGTAGGGATCCCGTGGAAAAAGGGAAAGTCCACACCTGCTCACAAACCATGGTTAGGGGTTAAGTCCACACTCTCTCACCACGACCATTGGTAATGAGTACCGGCGCATGTCCTGGGTTTCTAATCCAATGCAAGGTCATAATGGTTACATGTCTACATGAAGTCCAGAGACATCCCCTATGGCACCGACCAACTCGGTTCAAGATCCTTCGCAACCTAGGAGTAAGAATCCTCACGGATCGGCTACCTCGTTGGACTCTACTCCATAACCCTATGGTCATCCACATATCATTGGGGCGGATGCTCTCATGATTCCTCCCGACACCCGGTCCGGTCCTTGGACATCCATGAGCCCAACCCTAACATATGCAACCCTACCATTTCATGACCAACAAGTGGACCACCAAGTCACATCACCGTCATCACGGGTCACTCGGTTTCAATTCCCCTACCGAAAGGGTAGTAGCATGTGGGGTACCTAGCCATGCAATCTAGACTCATCCTAACAATGTCATCAATTAATCATGATAGTGTTGAAGGCATCAGCAGCTTGTGTCCCATTCCACAGCCTCCGATAACATCAGCCAAGATATCCCAAAAGGAATACCCCAACTATCATAATCATATACCAACTACCACCATCTCATAACAATCACAAACCATAAAGTAAACATGAAATCAAAGTAAACAGCAGTAGTATGACAAAGATTATATATGAAACTACAGCAAGATATATTGGTACGCATTAAGAATAACAATTACTAAATCAACATGTCAAGTATACATAAATAGATAAGATAGACTGTCCTTACTTGCATATACCGAAACGTCCGTAAAATGGAATCCAAAGAATTATTGGTAGACTTTTTTTTCACCGAAATCTATTTGGTCATCAGTTTCAGTGAAGTCGCTTGTGCCGGTCGCTTAGGTTAAGCGACCGCCACTAGTGACCGCCCAAAAAAAGATGAGCTTCAATCCGAAACTCAGGCTTCTGATTACTCGATTTCAATCCGGTTTTCGAGTAATCTCATCCTAAGTCTCGAATTAAACACTCCCTAAGCCAAAAGGGTAAGAGAAAACAATCCACTACCATCAGTGGATTACCCCTAACCCTCTCCTTGATTGGATTTACCATCTCACGTACGTGGTTCCGTTTATGGTTATTCCATCTCATGTAGATTAAAAAAAAGGGTAAAGAATAACCAAGGGGTAATCACAGTGACGAGGGAAAAAGGGTAAAACCAAACTAACGGAGATAAGAGAGTAGAGAACGAAGGGTTAGTTCAATACCTCACACCAGAAAGCCAGAGAAGAAGAGAACTGATCCTCCAAACCACTGTCAGTATTCCAGAGACTCTTTCGGATCTTCCCCGCAGCCGTCTTAACTCCCAAATAAGAAATAACGAATAAAGTAATCGTTAATGAGACGGAGGTTGCCTTTTATAGAAGTCTGGGGGCAAAATAGGGCAAAATCCCCGAAAACAAACCTGGCGGTCGCTTGGGCCGGTCGCTTATGTTAAGCGACCGCCACTAGTAACCGCCCCCATGAAATTTGCCATACAAGGGTGCTTTTACTAGGGGGTTGATACCCAAGGTCAACCTAACCCTAAATAAGAGATGGGGGAGATCTTACCTTCATTCCGGACATCTCTGAACGACACTTGACTTCCAGAATTTCCCACGCCAGCCAAGGCAGGCTTTTCGGACATAGGATCCAGATCTATGGGTCCTGGGTATGGATCATGGGCTTCAATCCGGATACTCCACAAGTTCACCCGACTAGACCTTCGGGTTAGAAATACGGGGGGTATTACACCCTGAGTAGGCATCCATGAAACTTAAAGTTTCATACCCTGCAGTAGCATCTATCAAGAGGTCAATCCGAGGCAACGGGTAGCAATCTTTTGGGCAAGCTTTGTTTAGATCCGTGTAGTCTGTACACATCCTCCACTTCCCATTAGCCTTTTTCACCATCACCACGTTGGCCAACCAAGTTGGGCACTCGATTGGTTCTATGAAACTAGAATTCTTAAGTTTTTCAACTTCATTCCAAACGGCTTCATACTTTTCAATAGAGAAATTTCTTCTGTTCTGTATCACTGGTTTCACCTTAGGGTCTATCCAGAGTTTGTGCTCCGCAATGGCACGATCGATCCCAGGCATGTCCTCAGCAGACCACGCGAATACATCTTTATTCTCGTTGAAGAAATAACTTCAATTCATCTTTAAACTCTTCCATCTGTTCGGACCCGACATAAGTAATTTTTTCGCATCTTCGGTACACAGCTGGATTTGCTCCGCTTTCTCCCCCGGTTCGGGCCTTTGCATCTCTGTCTCTTCCCGATCATCTCGAATTTCTATGGGGAGGGCAGAACCTTCTTCGGACCCTCCTTGTCTTTTAAATAGGCAACATAACACCGCCGAGAGATCTTCTGGTCAGAGGAGACTTGACCGATTCCCATATCAGTCGGGAATTTTATCTTCAGGTGCTTTGTCGAAACAATAGCACCTATCTTGGATAAAGATGGTCGCCCAAGAATCATATTATAAGCTGGTAGTTCTCGAACCACCAGAAAGTTGATTCGGACAGTTGTTTCTTTGGGAAAACTTCCAATGGAAAGATCCAACCGAACCGATCCTTCCGCCACCGCAGATGACCCCGCAAAGCCATATAGGTGTGTTGATGAAGGTTTCATCAAATCTTGATCCACCTTCAATTTTTGATACACTTCGTAAGAAATTAGGTCAGCTGCAGACTCGTATCAATCAATACTCTATGCACTTCCCGCCGTGCAATCTCTACCTTGATGACTATAGCATCATCGTGAGGTAAACAAGCATCTCTCTCGTCTTCTTCGCTAAAGGTGATAGAATCTTCACCATTCAGCTTCTTCCGCTTCTGCGCCTCTCCGGCTCCAACAAATTTGGATTTGGATTTTAAACTCCGGAATGATTCAGGCTCTGGACCCCCGAAGATGGTAAGGATCGATGACCGAGTAGCAGCTTCAATCACCTCCTTACCTTTTTTGGACTTCGGGGCCTCCCTTGATCGTTCTGAACTGACCGAACGATTCCTTTTAGGGGCAGCCGCACGTGGCCCACGTGGCTCCTCCCTTCTCCTGCTAACAAAACCGGAAAGATGTCCTTGAGATATCGTCTCTCAATATCTGCCTTCGGGTGACGACAGTCATTAGTGTAATGACCATAGTCCTTGTGGAATCGGCAATACTTTTCCCGATCCCGCTCGCTCTCCCGGGTTTCAAAAGAATTTTAGGCGGCCACTTCAAAATATTTTTTCTTTTGAGGATATTCGGAATATCGGCCCGAGGAGCATTCAATGGAGTGTACTCACTTCCGCCGGGGATCTTTGGCGCCAAGGTTGGGATCTTCCAACCCGATCACGAACATTCTTCTTTGGCTTCGCTTCGCTCAGAGAGCCTTTTGTTCCTTATTGGAGACTTTATTATCTCCTTGGCGCGCATCTAGAATCTCCATGACTTCAACCCTTCGGCATCTCTCGTACCAACTCAGCATAAGTCGTGGGTATATCATGTAGTAATAACTCCAGGAGTTTCCGATTTGTGAGTCCCGTGAATAGAGCGGTTCTGGCTACCTGTTCATCCAAGTTTTCTATCTCCATCGTCACCTTGTTGAATCTTTTCGTAAACTCTCGATCAATTCGTCCTTTCCACGTCCGACAAGAACAAGGTTTCTTCCGTTTTCTTGACTCGTATCCCACTCGGAATCGCCCTATGAATTGGGGTGCCAATTCGTCAAAGTTCTACGATCCTTCCAGAGGGGAGGTTAGAAAACCACTTTTGTGCCGCTCCAATTAGAGATGATCCGAAAACCCCGCATAAAATTTCATCGAATTACCTGAAACTGCCATGGTCTATTGGTAATAGCCAATGTGAGCTATTGGATCTCCGGAGCCATCGAATGTTGAGAAGGTAGGCAAACGGAAGTTATGGGGAAACCGATATCCCGCGATTGGCTCAAGCAAAAGGAGTCTTCCGAATGACCGAGTATATATCCTCGTTATCCTTCCCTTAGCCAATTGCCCTAACTTCTCATTGATTTTGGCCAATTCTTGACCAATCTGGGTCGGGTGATCTTCAGCAATACGATCACGACCTCGATTAACACGATCATCACGTGCTACTCGATCATCACGAACAGCCCGTCCTTCACGAACGTTTCTCTCGTCACGAATCGCTCGATCATCACGAATGGTTCTTCTGACAATGGGTGAGTGAGTTCTTAACCCAGAATCCAACCTTGTATTTGAATCAGTTGTACTCTCTTGCGGTCTATCAAACCGATCGCCTCGCCTTGGTTGATCATCAGTCCTCCGAAGTCCTCGATCTCCTTCACGAAAATTCTGATCAACATTCCGGTCTTCAGCCATTCTTTGGTCACGTGGTAATGCGCGTCTCCCCGAATCGTGTTGATCGGGTTCTTGTGGCAAAACCACTTGTCTGGTGAGCAAGCGAAGTGCTTGGCTCACCTCCAAGAGTTGAATCTTTAACTGATCCAATTGATCTTGGATTGTATCAGGAGGATTACGTCCTCCCTGGCCTTTATCCACTTCGATAGGATTTTGACTTTCCTGGGGAATATCTGGATTATTCACCCGGTATCCGAACACCGGAATTGCGTTGTGCGGCGCGTGTTGCTGTGCTGCTGATCTAGTCACCATGGCTTTTTCAAGTCTTTCCCACAGACGGCGCCAAATGATGCGTCCAAAATCTGCTCAGCCCTTGGATCTCCACGTAATGTCCCGCAAAACAAAAGCGTCGGATGTGGCCCGACCGGCTGGGGTCGGGAGTCCACCTCCGAAGGCTAAGTCGATTGATGAACTTAATCCACAAACGGCTCGCTAGAAGTACAGAGCTAATGAATGAAGAAACGGGAAAGGTGATCTAGATAGCAGGACGCTGATAGTTGAGGTCTATCAGTATGTATCTGAACCTGAGTTTCAGATAGTATTCTCCTTGATCAATTGATCCGTTCCTCACCTTGTATAGTAGTGAGGTTTATATAGAGTGTACCTTCGAATCTCCTTCGTTGGATGCACTTGAGCCTTCTTCGGGTAGTCGTTGGATCTTATCAATAAGACCCGTTGAGCGATAGACTTCTACTAGTTTGGGCTAGTAGAGGACTCCTGAGATAACCGTTAGGTTATGCGATAGTTATCCCTTTGATGATGATTATCCGCAGCCGTCAGTTTGAGTCTGCTGTCATCAGGGTGATTACCCTAATCCATAAGTAAGATTAGGGCACGCTTGCAGCAGAATAATCTTTCTTCTCCAGCAAGCCATCTTCTGGATCCGGTTCGCTCGGGAGCGATTCGGTTTTCTCCGTCTCGACCGGGGTCGAGGGTTGGACCAGGTGTGAACCCGGTCTGATCATAAACTCTCCATATCAGGATCTTATGGAATGCTTTTCCAAAGCTCAAGATAAATATAAAGTTTTATAGATTGTGAATGTCATGGTCCACTATCCATAGGCTTACTTCAATCGTATGCGTTTGTTTCGACCATATTGCTATAGTCTGTGGCAGGGCTTTCAAAGTTCACATTACTTGATTATAATCCAAGAGCTAGAAAATTTAGGGTGCCGTTGAAATTTGCCTAACATTGACCCTTCTATTAGGCAATAAATTTATTTTCATTTTTATATTTGTCAATTTTCAGTTTCCAATATAGGCAATACCTGGAAACACTCAAGCTAAATGAACCTGCACTATTGAAACACTCCTAGGGAACCGGTTGTTCTACTACTTCTAGAAATCTATCCAAAACTCAAATCTCAATGCAAATCTTAGAACTAATATGCTACATATAATCTTAAAAAGATAATATGAAAATCATTTAAAATCTTGACTTAAAAAATCTCCTATCGTTAGACTCGAAAATTAAATATAAATTACAAACAAAATTAAGAAATACCCTATGATTAGACGCAATACTTGTCAAGAATTTTCTTTCTATGTCAATTTTTATTTGAATGTACTATTTCAACCAAAATTATTTATTTTATTATTATAGTACTATCTATTTAGCATATAATGCACACCAAGTGACGTGCATTTGCACGTGCAAATTTTCACTAGTATATATATATATATATATATATATATATATATATATATATATATATATATATATATATATATATATATATATATATATATATATATATATATATATATATATATATATATATATATATATATATATATGTATGTATGTATGTATGTATGTATGTATGTATGTATGTATGTATGTATGTATGTATGTATGTATGTATGTATGTATGTATGTATGTATGTATGTATGTATGTATGTATGTATGTATGTATGTATGGGTTCATTACTCTTCGGTTAAAAGCTACAACCTAGTAGACAACTAATCTGTAATATAGCAGTTAGGTTGTAGCCAATGTTCAAACAAATTGCTCTGTGTTACTATGTCAGTGGCTGGCGACACCACCGACACAATGCGATATGTCGGGTGACATTTGGAGGAGTGTCGATGACAATCGACCCCTACTTGTGAGGGGTATTTGGGATCATTTTAGTATGAATTTCGTTGTGTAGCATAATTTGAGGCCAATAAACACGTTGAGAGCATTATTTTGACGTAAAACATCACCTAAACTAATGTTCATAATCAACACATGCCTGACTGTATGCAGGAAAAACTAGAAATCTGAAAATTTTGCGGATTTGTATGAAATCCTGCTTGTTCGACACAAATAATTTAATAGTTGGCAATAACGAAGCAAGATGTACTCGTAAACGTCGACGATTGGAGCAAAATAGGGCAAAAATGCAAGAAACAGAGAGAGAGAGAGAGAGAGAGAGAGAGAGAGAGAGAGAGGCGACATTGACAACATATCAGTAACATTGACGACATTTGATGACATATCGGCGATATATCGTTGATTTATTGTCAATCTCATGTTGGAGGGGAGTGTCGTAAGGCCCCACTCTGACATGACAATATATCGTCGAGTCTCAAGGATACATCGCCAACACTTTAAACCATGGTTGTAGCAGGGTTTTTTTATTAACGAAACTTTTCTGCTTCATCCCACATTCCCACCACCCAAAAAAAGAAAAGATGGGCACATGCATCTTGGCTTATTATTTTTAAGTTAAAACAATCAAAACTTGTTTCCCTATACGGAAAAAATGCATCCACCTTCCATCATTATTGTTAAGAAATTAATTAAAATCAGAATACCATACTTTGTGTCTACGTATTATATAATCGCACAAATACAAGAGACACGAGCGGAACAGTTGTCACATTTTTCAGACGCCACCCTTTCGTTTGTTTTGCAAACCCACAGCGTTGTCGTCTGCCACGTTGCAATGGGCATGTGTCATCCTATTAGTCTGCATGCAGTGATGCAGCCCTAGGAAATAATTTTGTTTCTCTCTCACCGCCTAAGCGCTTCTTTTGCAAATATACCCAGCCATTACCGTTTTCCGTTGAAGTAATTAGGAACTACATCATTCTCCTCAGAAGGTGGTACCATTCGGATTTTCAGTAATGGGTAGTTAATGTTTCAACTAATACTTTCCATGCTGTGCTGATATTTTTTTTCTTCTTTAATTTGTTCTTTTGATCAGAGAATGGAGGAAGATGATGGGGAATGGTGGGTCGAGAAATCCTCGCCGGAAGAAAGCAAAGTGAAGTTGATATTAAGAAAGGGATGGCTGTTGGGGAAGAAGATCGCAGTTACTGGTGTGGCAGTTACATCAGCTCCTTTCGTTCTTCCTCCCCTTTTTGTCTACTCCACACTAGGTCTTGCCTTTTCAATCCCATTTGGGCTTTTTTTTGCTAGCTATGCTTGCACTGAGAAGATCATGAGTGAGTTATTCCCGGTGTCTGTTTCCCCTAAATACCTAGAGTACATAACATGCTGTGAGGCAGTGTGTGACAAACTGGAGGAGGGAATGTACAGGGAAGAAGAAGAAGAAGAACTTGTGGAAGATATGAAGCGAGAATTAGAGACCAGAGCCGAAATGGTTGAAGATTGGAAGAGCAAATTTGATGCAAAAGAAGAGGTTGATGGGAGTTTGGGGAATTTTCAAGAAGAGGATGGAGGAGTGCTAGAGAGGGAAAAAATCATGGAAGAACATAAGAAAGAAGAGGGAATCATAAACAATGCTTTTGAATTCAACCTAGAAGATGAGACTAAGAGAGCTATTGTGGAAGAAAGAGGAAATGATAAAGGAAATATGCTATATGTTGAACCTAAGGAGATGCCTGTGAGAAAGACTACAATGGTTATGGATGAAAATAGAAATGCGGAACATGCGAATAATGATTCAATGGCCGAGGAAAAACTGGCGCAAGAGATGAAAGGTACAACGACAATAGGGGAAAGAGGAGATCATGGAGACAGACATGTCATTGAACAAGAGGCAAAGGAAGCGGCAGCATTAGATAGAAATGGGAACGTAATGAATGTTTCTATGGAAGTAAGGGAGGAACCAACCCGAGGTAGGCGATATTATGAAAATGTGGGAAACGGGAGGGAAACAAGAAGCCCAGAAATGGGTGAGTCCAGAGGGAGAACAGAAGAAAAGAGAAATGAGACAGATGCCAAAGGAAGGAAAAACACTCTGGAGGGAGAGTTTAAGGGGGAAAGAGAAGAGAAGAGACGTGAAGAACATGAATATAACAACAAAGAACCAGGAGCACAACCGATTGAAGAGATGGAGACATCGACTAAACAGATGAAAGGAATGACAGAGACCAAGAGAGATGAAGAAATAATCGAGGATACAAAGGTGTCAATCATGGAAAGGAGCACTATGAAAATTTTGATCATTGATTCTGAAGGAGCCAAGTCAAAGAGCAAGAGCAATGTGGAAATTGCACACGCTGTGGTTAATCCCATTTCTTCGAACATAGCAGACGACACCAGTTCTGCCAAAGGAAACTTTCTCAAGGATACTACTAAGACTCCTTCCATAGAGGTCAGGACAAATTTCATCTCTATGAGACTTCCGACTAAACATTGTTTGCATACATATCTATTAGGGTGTTTTTTTTTAATTCTTGCAGATCCACTAGCTTTAATCTAGTGCCTGATAGGTTCACTCTTTTAGGACTTTGCTACTTTCGGTTTATTGAATCTTTTCAGCCTCTTATTCTCCTGAAATTCTTTTTTAGATTTTGTGTGCAATGAATTCACGTACGTAGTGGCCAAAGGGATTCAAGGTGTTAAAAATCTTTATTGAATATGGATTAAGTTGTGAGCTGGTGTTACTTAAACCTAACCTAGGCACCTTCCTTAGTAGGGGCAATCCCGTTAGGCTACCCTAACATAGGTACCTTTATTAGCAGGGTGGAACCAGGATTAAGTATTGGGGGGCTGAATAATAAGTCCGGATCACTTCCTAGTTTACAAGCATCAAGCCGCATATTGTGTGGGCTCATGTGGGACCTTTTTTTTTTTTCAACCCCTCCCCCCCCCCCCCCCCCCCTAGAAACTAATTGAATGTCAATTATAGATTATGTTATTATATTTTAGTTCAATTACTTCAATAATTATTATTATTATTATTTTCTTTTTATAATAATTAGTTCAATATAACTATAAAAATATACAATGTCAGAAAAAAAAAAAACAATTAATTTAATTAGTTCAATAATTAAATTAAAAATTTTAAATTAGGTCGTCGTTTTTTTAAAAAGAATAACAGAAAAAAAATAGAGAAAGAATACATATTACTTAAATAATTATTTCAATATAATGTTAGAAAAATAATATCCAGTAATTAAATAGAATAAGAAAAAATCAATTGGTTAATGCCTTTGTAGTTTTCAAAGTTTTCAAAAAAGAATACTAGAAAAATTGAGAGAAAGAGAGAGTACTTGATAATTGTGGAAATGATTTAGGAAAACTCCATTAGTGTGCTAGCTTTTTAAAAATTTCCCTAAGTACTTAAAGCCATTTGTGAGAGGTGTGAGGAAAGAAGAGAGAGAAAATAGGGAATAAAAAAGGAGACTGGGAGAGAATAAATAAGAATAGAAATATGAGAGAATAAATAGAAAGAAATTTATGGATAATGAGTTACTTTATAATTAAGTTTTAACTTTTTGTTCTTTAAAAGTAGGGGTTTAATATGGTATAACCATTGGATAATGGTTAAGAATGATATCTATACCTGTCATTTTTATATTAAAATTTTAATATTGGGGGATAGTTGTATTTTACATGGGAGTGAGAAAAATAAGAGAAAAAAGTAGGGAAGTAATCAATCTTACATGATAGCAAGAGATGTTCCTCAACATACAAAACACAACTATCTACATTACAAACATTAACAATTTATTGGTATTGAACACCACGGGTGCAAACAAGGATAAGCAATGCAAACCTTTTGTGCTGACAAATTTATTCCCTTTTGTAGGTTCTTTATTGATCAAGGACCAGCCTACACTGAAGCAGCTCATAGAAAACGTTCCTATTACCCAATTCATAAGCACCATTAGAAGTTAATATCTACCCATGGTAAATATCACCCATGGCAACACCACTTGTGGCAAAACTGCTGATGACAAAATCGCCTATGCAAAACACCACTTATAATAGAAACTTGATGTCAATATGTTTAGAAATCAAACCATACTGGACAAGAAAAACAATTATTCCCACTACACAAAAGTATCAAAAAACTCTAGAATAGCCAAGCTAGAAACATGACTTAAATTCCTTACAGAAATTAAAACTCATCTTGTCAGTGGAAATATATTGAAAATTAATTTCAAAGTAGTGACCTTCTCCCTACAGGTAGAAACTTGATGTCAATATGTTTTGAGTTTCCAACTTCTTATTGTACTTTGAAAAGAACACATCCGAGTTGTTGTTACACAACAGTTTCATCTGGAAATCAAATCCACAATCTTGGGTTTGGTAATGAAATTTCTGAGCCATACTACTTGCTTTGTGGCTTCTCAAAGTTCCGTAAATTCTGCCTGCATGGTGGAAGATGTCAGTACATTGCTGTAGAATACACAACGTACACTGATCAAGAATAGGGTGATGCAGGTCTGTATTGCTGCTCCAAGGAACAGCCCCACCTCATAGGACAAATTCGCACCTTGATGTGGATTTGCACTCATCTTTCTTCTAGACTAATCAAGATCACTATAGCCTCAAGACTCAAAATTTGGACCGTCGTTCTTTACCAAAGAAAAAAAAAAAAAAAAAAAATTTGGACCGTCGTAAGTGAGAATGAGGTCTGTGGTTCCCCATACATAATCAAAGAATTTTCTTTACTACTTGTCAATGACCTAGGCGTAGATTACCCTGATAATGACTAACCATGCCACTTGCAAAACCAATGTCTAGGCATGTAAACGTTATCAAGTCCATCAAACTGCCTATTGCAAGTGTACTTTAAGATATATCGTTTTTTTTTTCCCATCAGTTTTATAGCATTGGAGCAGGTTCGGAGTGTTGGGTTTGACTCCAATAGCATCCATGCATGGGAAACTAAAATTTTAAGTTCTATCTCTATCCCCTTAGGCATTAATGAAAAATTAACCAATTCAAAAACAATCAAAATCAGGCTATTAATCTAATTATACTTCAGTACCAGATCCATTGGATTTGAAAAGAAAAACTGATATCATATGCAAAGTATTAACTAGCAGGTTTTGTAAGAGTTTTAAGTAGGTTACATAACCATGAGTATGAAATTTTCTCTAGGACACTTCAGACAGATTAAACAATGGACCAAGTCTTATTCTAGTTTGGCAGCACTCCTAAGGGCAGTTTGGATTTTCCTTCAGCCAAGATGAAGATAGGCATTCTCAAAAGCACCAAGATTAAAAAACTTCTCAAAAAGGGCCGGAGAATATACTAGCTGGGGGTGCCAGTATTTTCATGGTTGCTACAATAGTTGTTGTAAATTTTCTACCATGTAATACTAACTAGAAAGGATAAAGTTGCAAAGAGAAGATTTTGTTTTTGTTTTAGATATTTTTTTTTTGGGGTTGGGGGGGGTTGGGGTTGTAAAAGATGTATAGATATCCCCGGTGGCTGCTTTTGGTGGTTCTTCTTTTGTGAAACTAAATTCATTCAACTGGAGACTGAGAGCACAAAACTACAGATTGTGAAAGCTCCAGCAGCCATGTACTGGAACCGGGCCAGGTTATCCTTTCATCCAAAGATAATGCCCTCCTAGCTAGAGAGTCTCTGCTACACAGTTGGACTCTAGGAAAAAGAGAAAAACCACGAGGCTGCTCTAGCAGCAAGGCACTTGATGTCCTGAAAGACAGGAAGAACCAACACTTAGAATGGCAGCGTGAGAGTTTATCTTTGTTGGACGGGTTGTTAACTGGAACTAAGCACAAGCTGTGGCTTTAGCTTTCAATCCGTGTGAGTATATATCTACATTTGAAGTGGCATTACTAGTTTGAACTTCGTAGTAGACTGTGGATCATCAATAAAAGTGATGTAGAGACTCTCAGAAATTTTTCCCCAGAAAGGGAATGCAGCCTATGGCATGTAACACTTCATGAAATGACAAGATGCTTATTGAAACTCTACATATTTGAATGTCCTCCTGAATTCCAATTACCTTCATTTTCCTCTCACACTCTCATCAATGGTGTCACAGATCAATTTGATAGCACACAATTCACATCTGTGCATGTTTCTCTTGGGCAGATCCTGGGTGAGAAACAGATTTGGGAGAAAATTGATGCGATGCGGACGATAGTGGGTTATAAAGCCACTCCAAATGCGACCTGCATAGAGGAACTCAAGGCTCTGTATCTTTTCACTGGAGTTGAGCCGCCTCCTTCGTCCAAGGAATCCTCTGATCTCCAAGAAGTGAATCATAAACTTCAGTTTCTAATGTCTATAGTAGGAGTCAAGTAGGCTCTGGTTCATTTACAAGTATTGTATTGGTAAATAGTTCACCGGAGAAACAACTTTCTACAGCTCTGGGTGTTAAATCTAGACATGTTCGCAAGTTTGATATGCTCTATCCTTAGCAGTTTTTACACGACGATGTTCTTGGACCCTCGCTGTGAATATGATGTTATTATGCCTCTTGCACGAAGATTAAAATTTACGCCCGTTTGTAGCGTAAATTGGGTATGTAATGCGCTTGCGTGCCAGGGTCAACAAAGAACCCAAAGGGATCTGAGGATAAGGCAATGAATCTTTATGGATCAGACCATATGGGCTAACAGTCTAGGCCTGTGAGCCTTATGGTCTAATCCTCTTGGCCTCATGGGTCAAACTCGTGGGTCTTGGGGTTTAAGCCTTCCACGTTGGGCTGGCTTGCTGGCTGTGAAACAAGGTCCACCCCAAGGTTTAACATATTGGTGTCGAATATAATATGTTGAATCAAATACTGTATTGTATTGGTCAATACATTTTGGTGCAATTCAAGAATTCCTGATCTTCTCCATGGAGGAATCTCCCAATGAGTGTCCTAAAAAGTTACAAAATTGCGCTGCATGTAACGTTTTGATTTCATTAGATTCACCCTAATCCATGGGTTATAATATTCTTCCATAACTCATTAGGCATTCATTCAGAGAGCCCTTCGAAGAAGAGGATCCAGTACATGTCCATTCAATCAAAAAATTAAAGAGAGATATCAGTATGTATCATATCGACTTTATCCAATCAATATGGATACGTATGGGTTAATATCCTAATCCCACCCAATCCTTGGCTCCCGCTTGCTCAAGAGAGGATTCCTTTAATTCCTAACATACCCTCAAAGAACTCTTAATCCGCTTAGTATTGACAATCCTTGGTGCCAAGCTTCTCCAATCTCCATCAAAATTATTATTGGATTCAATGATAAAGCTCTTTGTAAATAGCATTCAGAATGCAAATGCAAATCAGGGTGGAGATTCTAATGTAATTCCATCTCTTTTCTCTGTCCAAGACAAACGATTTGATGTCAATGTGAACATGAGTCACACTACATCAATAAATCATCAAGCAAAGATTCCAACAAGATACATACCAGAGTTGAACAATCAGGGATACAAAAATGCTTTGATGGTGAACCTATCCTGGTAAGATCCTCTGACCTGTACGCGCTCTTTCATTGCTTGCTAGGGTTACTAGCAACTTGCAGCTTTGAAAAATTCCATTCACAAGATCATTTGATCAAAAATATACCTACTTCCTCATGTGAGTCAGTATCCTGCTGATGAGAGCTTCTTTTTTTCCAGAAACAGGAAGGTTGTGTGCAGCAAGATAATATTTTAACTCTACATTAGTCAAATCCTTCAACTGCAGAACAGAATTCCGTATCAGATCATGAGTTACCTGAACAAACAAGTTTAGGCTAAATAAAGGACAAAAAGAAACTAAGAATTATGTCCACTTTCACCTCTCCATTGTCTGCAAGCTTTTCCCAGTTGTAATTTGCACACTCCTTCATTGCATTATCAGTGGCTTTCTTTCGCTTTTTTGATGCCTCACTTGCAGATGCCTTCGAAGATTGATGATCAGCTTCCTCCTGATCATAGTTTTCTCCATATACAGAAACCTTGAGTTCTTCAAATGCATTAACTATTCCTGGTCTGCCATGCATATACATTAAAAAATAATAATAATAATTCGTAAATACTTATCTCAGAAAGTAAATAACGTGAGAAGTCTCAAAGTTATCAATATTATACAGCATAAGTATCAAAATTGTATTCGGCCAACTTGATAAACGAGGAAACCTAGGAACCAGGAAAGCCCATACTTACTTTGCATTTCAGATTATTTGACCATGACCTAGACAATTGAACTTGATGATGTTGGGGGTGGCCCATTAACCATATGTGGGGGCCCAGGTTTTCAAAAAGAATAAAAAAGCAATAGGGTTTTTGAAAACCAGCTGCTGCTGCACAACAGAAAGAAAAAACGCAGAAAGAGGAGAGAGAGAGAGAGAGAGAGAGAGAGCAGAAACAGGAGGAGGAAGAAGAAAGTGAGGTTTTCCTGGTTTTCTCCAGTGAATCCGACAGTGAAACGTTGCCAGAATGAGGTGAAATTTGAAGGGAATGGTCGTGGCACCTAGCTCTTCATATCCAACGGTCAGAATAACGGGAAGCCTCTCTGATGATTTTTTTTTCCCATTCACTTAGATTTCCATTTCTTTGATGACATGGTTATGACTTTGTGTTCCTCTAGCGTTATCTAGAGATGGAATATTGATTGTATGCCCATTATTGTTATCATTTGGTGATGGTGGAAGTTTGGGTGGACTCCAATAACAGTCTCGTGATTTTTCCCTTGTAGGTTTTTCCACGTTAAAAATTATTGTGTGTATGTTGTGGTTTGTTTGTTGAATACTTGATCCATTAATTTTATCTTTGTTGCTTTAATTTACATTAGCATATTGTTTGGCCTCCTGTCAAAGTGGTATCAGAGCTTGGTTGGTAGTTGTGTATATTAAAATGGAAAGTACATCAAGTACTATGGTTAAGCTTAATGGATAAAATTGGTTGATTTGGAAGCCTATGATGAAAGATCTCCTATTTTGTTAAGACTTATATGAACCTGTTGAAGGTGATATTAATTGACCATCAGATATGTTTGAAGTTGAGTGGACCAAATTGAATAGGAAAATTGTTGGTAAGATTCGATAGTGGTTGGACATTAGTGTTTTCTATTATGTTGTAAATGAGACATCGGTAGAAGAACTTTGGAAGAAGTTAGCGAGTCTTATGAGATGATAACAACTAGGAATAAAGCTTTTCTAATGAGAAAGTTTGTTAATATGAAGTTGAAGGGAAATACTTCAGTTACTAAACACTTGAATGAATATCAAAGCATAGTCAATCAGTTGAGCAAAATGAGGTTGAAGCTCAAAGATGAGTTGCAAGATTTATTGTTATTGAGTTCCTTATCAGATTTTTGGGAGACTTTGGTTGTATCAGTTTGCAATTATGCTCCAGGGGGTAAACTATCAATGAACATGGTTACTAATGCATTATTGAATGAAGAGACAATAAGGAAGTCCATAGGTTCAAATAATGCATAGGCACTTGTCACAGAGAACAGGGGGAGGAGCAAAGACAAGTTTAACAAAGGTTATGATAAAGCCAAAAGTTGTGATAAATCAAAAGACATATCAAAATCAAAAGAAAAATTCAAGTGATACCATTGTGGCAAAGAGGGGGGCATATGAAAAAAATTGCAGAATTTGGAAAAGAAAGCAAAATAATGGCAATAGTCAGAAAAAAGATAATAATAACACCACCTCTACAGCATCTGATAAGGCTTTAGTTCTTCTTCCTTTTGGTGAGGATTAGTATTTGCATATATCAGATCATCACGTTGAGTGGACAATTGACACAGGAGCTTCTTATCATGCTACTCCTACTCGGGACTCCTTCATTAGATACAAAGCAAGAGACTTTGAAACTGTGAAGATGGGGAACACTAGTGTCTGTAATATTGTGGGTATTGATGATGTTTGTATAGTGACAAACATGGGCTATACACTCACTTTGGAAGATGTACGACATGTTCTTGATTTGCGTTTCAATTTGATCTCGGGGATTGCCTTGGATAGAAAAGGATTTGAGAGTACCTTTAGTAATGAAAGATGGAAACTCACCAAGGGGTCATTGGTGGTTGCTAGAGGAGATGTTTGTTTCTCTTTGTACAAGACAAGAGTGAGAATATGTGAAGGTGGATTCAATGCAAAAGAGGATGATTCCTTACTTGATCTATAGCATAGGAGATTGGGTCACATAAGTGACAAGGGGTTGTAGGTTCTGGAAAAGAAGTCCTTAATTCCTCTTGCCAAAGGTATAATTTTAAATCCTTGTGATTATTGTTTATTTTATAAGCAACATACAATTTCATTTCAAAAGCATCATGGTAGGAAATTAAATTTATTAGAATTGGTATATTATGATACTTGTGGTCCAATTGAATTCCACCATTATGAGGTAATAGATATTTTATTATTTTCATTGATGATGCATCACGAAAGGTGTGATTGTTTTTGTTGAAATCCAAAGACCAGACATTTCTATTATTTTCAGCAGTTCTATGTCATGGCCAAAAGAGAAACAGGAAAATTTTTGAAGTGTCTCTGCACTGATAATAGAGGAGAGTACACATCAAAAGAGTTTAAGAGCTATTGTTTTAGATACGACATTAGATATAAGAAAACAGTTCCTAGAAGCCCTCAATACAATAGGGTAGCAGAGAGATACAACCGGACTATTGTTGAGAAAATGAGATGCATGTTGAAGATGCTTATGTTGCCAAAACCATTTTGGGAAGAAGCAACCATCATTACTTGTTATCTGTGGAGAGGGAAGGAAGCCTCCAATTCTCATCTGAAGGTGTTTGGTTGCATGGCATTTGCACATATACCAAAGGAGCAAAGATCAAAGCTTGATGATAAGGCAATTCCTTACATATTCTTGGGATATGAAAATGAAGAATTTGGGTATAGATTATGTGATCTAGAAAAGAAGAAGACTTTTAAAAGTAGAGATGTAATATTTCGTGAAGTTGAAAATATTACACTTTGAGAAATTTGAGAAGCCTACTGATGTTGATAATGTTGTGTTTGATCCCACATCCATTTCAGGAGGAGAACCTACTCATAAAGAACATGTTCATCATAATGATCTAGAGATTGTGACAAATGATTCTATAGAGCATGAGGATATTGAGCAAGGGGAGCAGCCCCCACAAGAAGAGGTTGTAGGACCTCAAGTGAGGCGGTCCACAAGAGAGCGTAGACCAACACAAAGGTATTCCACTTATGAGTATATTCTTCTTACTGATGAGGGGGAGCTAGAAAGCTTTTAGGAAGTAGTGATCCATAATGATAAAATTAGTTGGATGAACGCTATGCAAGAAGATATGAGTTCCTTGCATAAGAATCATACTTATGAGTTGGTAAAACTTCCTAAAGGCAGAAAAACATTGAAGAACAAATGGATATTCAAGATAAAGAGAGATGCATTTGGGAAGCTAATGAAGCACAAAGCTCATTTGGTGGTGAAAGGGTTTGGATAGAAGAAGGGCATTGACTTTGAAGAGATATTCTCTTCTATTGTAAAATTGGCATCCATTCGAGTCATTTTAGGCTTAGCAACTAGCATGGATCTTGAGCTTGAGCAGTTAGATGTGAAAACTGCATTTCTTTATGGTGACTTAAATGAAGAAATTTATATAATGCAACCAGAAAGGTTTGAAGTGAAAGGGAAGGAGCACTTAGTATGCAAGTTAAAGAAGATTCTTTATGGACTGAAGCAGGCACCAAGGCGTGTGGTACAAAAAGTTTGACTCACTTATGGTGACTATTGGGTATAAGAGGACTTAAGCAGATCCTTGTGTATACTTCAAAAAAATTTCAGATGGTAAGTTCATTGTTCTTCTCCTTTATGTTGATGACATGTTGGTCATTGGGCAAGATGCAAATATGATTAAGAAGTCAAAAGAATAGTTGTTCAAGTCCTTTGATTGAAGGACTTAGGACTAGCCAAACAAATATTTGGCATGCAGATTGTTCGTGATAGGAAGGCTAGGAAGCTATGGTTGTTATAAGAAAAATATGTTGAACAGGTGCTTGAAAGGTTCAACATGCAGGGTGCTCAGCCTGTAAGCACACCTCTTGCCAGCCACTTTAAGCTGAGTAAGTAGTCATGTTCATTTACCTGCTAAATATTCCTTACTCATCTGCAATTGGTAGTCTTATGTATGCCATGGTCTAGACTAGACCAGATATTGCATAGGCAATTAATGTTGTGAGCAGGTTTCTTGATAATCCAGGGAGAGATCATTGGGAAGCTGTGAAGTGGATCTTTATATATTTGAGAGGAAGTTCCAAATTGTGTTTATGTTTTGGAGGTTTAGATCCAGTATTGGAAGGGTATACTAATTCTGACATGGAGGGTGACCTTGATTGTAAAAAGTCAACTTTTAGGTATTTGTTTACTTTTGCAAGGGGAGCTGTCTCTTGGTAGTCCAAACTACAAAAATGTATGGTTTTGTCTACAACCGAGGGTGAATACATTGCCATTGCAGAAGCAGGGAAAGAAATGTTGTGGTTGAAAAGATTTCTCCAATAATTGGGTTTGAAACAAGACAAGTATGTGGTCTATCGTGATAGTATGAGTTCTATAAACTTGAGCAAGAACTTTACATATTACTCTCGCACAAAGCACATGATGCAAGATATCATTGGTTGCGTGATGTGGTGGAAAATGTGTTGTTGAAGATTGTGAAAATTCATTTAGATAAGAATGAATCTAATATGTTAACAAAGAATGAATCTAATATGTTAACAAAGATTGTTACTCGAGAAAAATTTAAGGTGTGCAAGGAGCTTGCACACATGGATTCCAAGTAAGGAGTCAAGTTGTGGCTTCCTCCCTCATGGGCACAAAGGGAGAGATTTGTTGGGTCCGGTCCATTAACCATATGTGGGGGCCTAGGTTTTAAAAAAGAATAAAAAAACAATAGGGTTTTTGAAAAGCAGCTGCTGCCGCACAACATAAAGAAAAAACGCAGAAAGAGGAGAGAGAGAGAGCAGAAACGAGAGGAAGAATAAAGTGAGGTTTTCCTAGTTTTCTCTAGTGAATCCGATGGTGAAACGTTGCCGGAATGAGGTGAAGCTTGAAGGGAATGGTCATGGCACCTAGCTCTTCACATTCAACGGTCAAAATATCATTCTACCACAGTTCACGAGAAGTCTCTCTGATGACTTTTCTCCATTCTCTTAGATTTCCATTTCTTTGATGATGTGGTTGTGACTTTGTGTTCTTCTAGTGTTATCTAGAGATTGAATCTTGATTGTATCCCCGTTATTGTTATCATTTAGTGATAGTGGAAGTTTGGGTGGACTCTGATAACAGTCTCGTGGTTTTTTCCCTTGCGAGTTTTTCTATGTTTAAAATTTTTGTATCTATTGTGGTTTGTTTGTTGAATAATTGATCCATTACTGTTGTGTTTGTTGCATTAATTTACACTAGCATATTATTTGGCCTCCCATCAGATGACTCATCAAGTATCAAAAAATTGTGGCTGTCTACAAAATGAAAAAACCAGCAGGAATCAGATGAATTCCTGCCATCTAACAATCTTGGCACTGATAAGTGTTGAGGGACCAAGGGAGCTGCAATTTTCATCTGTTTGCAGCCCTCAGCAAAAAACTGAAATTTGAGTTAGAAAGAGTAGACCAACAATTATATGGTATAGGACCAGCCTAGTGTAAAGGAAATTCTTTTTGAACCCACACATTTTTCAGTAGCAACACTCCAGGTCAGCTGCATAGTATTAAAAATACTAAAGTAAATTAAAAAAAGTCTTACTATTTTGGACTAAAAACCATTGGAACGGTCTTTTTAGAGTTTGGGCCTCCAAACTCAGCATGGCAGTCAAGCTAACCAAATGATATTGCATTACCCAGTTATCAGATTTAAGTCTGATAACAATGATTATTCTTTTGTTATAATTTTTTGTCAAAAGACATGGTTATCACTTTGGAAAAGATGCCAGATACAGATAGAATACCACATTCTTGTTTGATTACCTAGCCATGCCCTCTTCATCAGGAAGAGTTTCATCTTTAATCTCTGGCATTTCATCTTCGTCAAGAGCCAGGGCTTCTAATACAGCATAGTGCCTCTGCAGGGCTGCAAAAATTATCATGTGAAACAGAAAATTAGAGTCTAGGAAACTAAAACAGCTTGTAGTTTGGAGAATTTAAGTGAGTTCTACAATTTTCTTTTGATGAATATGAGTAATAGAATTATTCAAGACTGAACATAAGTGGGGCCATATTTTGACTGTTTTTTCTAATAAAATCTTCCATTCTTTGAAATTATCTGATCTACAATAATCAAGTAATCCATGAGCTAAGGTTAAGAGAATCTAAGCAAAGATATATTTAAAAGGGAGTCAACTTGACATTTTTATCAACACATTAATGGTCAAAAATACATTTTTTTTTACTAAGATGGATCGGATAGAGCTCTAGTTGTTTCAAAACTGCCAGAATGTAAAATTAAGGGAAATATTATAATTCGGATTCGATTTCTTAGGGATAAAGGGGAGGGGGAAGGTCTCCTACTGATGTGCAGCCGCAGGAAAGAAAGAAGAATTAGAGAGTAAGAAGTAAGAAAAAGAGGTGAAAAAGCAGCAACAATGGGCTTCGATTCTAGCATAGAACTCCTAGAATTGCAGCCTCTTATTTTCAGCTCTCAATAGTCAAAATTAAAACTTGAAAAGCAAGCCATCTTGCCCTCTATAAAAGGAATTAATAAATACATCTCATGGACTCATGAATATGTCCAAAATAGAAAGAACCAAATGGAACATACATGAAATTAGAAAGAACTTGAAAATAGAAACTATGCTAAAAATAGAAAGTATTCATTCTAATTCTCCTAGACCTTGATCACCAAGGAACCTTTTCCAAGAAAGCAAATTATATAACTCAAATTCTCCAAAACTTGTGAACCAAGTCACCATCTCTAAAATTAGAAACTCAATAACTTGAACACCAAGGCAGCAGCCACAATCCTTGCACGTCAAGGCTGCACAAATTCTCAACACTTCTCCTCAAGCTGGAGTATACGCAAAGAAAACTGCTGCTTGGACAGTAATAATAAACTTGAAAGGTAGCATCAGTCTTGAACCGTGTAGCAATAGCAGACACCAATAAACACTAAGAGTACTTCGCCTAAGAGATCATGTCAAACAAACCATCCAATATTGAGAACAATTGGCGATATTAAAGATGAACAAAATCCTCAAGTATAGTTGCATCAAAGACACTTTCCAAATAATGCCAGTAGTAGCAGGGAGGAATCTCCACACTAACAGATAAAAAAACCATAGCTTCAAGATCTAACCAAGTTCCTGAATTGTTATGTCACTTTCTATCCTTCTTGTATCTTTCAATATCTGGTGATGTAGTGGGTGATGAAACCCCGAATCTAGGATTAGGGGTAGTTTGCTAATTTTTCCAGATTCCTAGGGCTGCCCAGGATTTCCAGCAAAAGGGGAAGGATGTTTAGGGTTTTAGGGTACTCTAGGGGTTCTCAAACTCCATTGCAGGAGAAGGTTCAGATCTAAACTTCAGAACTTAGGGTTTATGGAAGTTAAAATTCTGCAGAATTTCTTAAAGACGAAGACAAGTGTAGAATTTAGAAACTTAGAAAACAAGGCCTAATTCTAAAAATTAATTTGCAGGTATAAGTTCCAATGATTGGTGACCTAACTGGAGTGAAAAGGGAGGGTTTAAGGGGCTGGGAAAAGGAGGCCGCAAGGGTGGGTCTCCAGGGTAGCCGTAGGTAGGAAAGAGGGGGAGGGGTATGGTGTGATGGCTTAGGGAAGGTGGGGAGGTTCTGGACTTACTTGTAAACTGAAGGGACTTGCTGGAACTGCTGTTGGAATACTTGAAGAAGAAGAGAATGAAAAATTGCAGAACACTATCAAAAACGCAGCCACAGGTCACCCACCAGGGATCCCACGACTTCCTCTCAAAGCCAATTCTTCAAAGTCAAAATTTATTCATCGATCAATTATGAAAATTACAATGCAAGAAGAGGCTATTTATAGCCTAAAAATAAAACTGACTGGGGCTGGGAATCCGTAATAGATAAGGTCTCCAACCCTTGACCAAAACACGCAAAATGGAATCAAATTACTACAAGACCTCAACCCTTAGATTGGAATTTTGTAAAGACACTAAACAACTTCCAAATAAAAACAACCTCTAAAGATAAGAATCCTTTTGGATAAAGAATCTTATCTTATCCCAACTAACTAACTTCTAAGGACTTGGACACTTCATGATTCAAAATTGACTAACCCAAATAGGAAAACAAAAGTAGATCCATGACCCTTGGATCTAGAGGATTCTATCACGACTCAACATGATCAAAATACCCCTGGGGTAATTCAGCCAGCTTTATGAAGCTTTTTAGGGGCTGGATTTTTGGGCTCCATTTTCAGTGGGTTATTGGCAATTGACATCTGGAGAAAAGCCTCTATCTTTTTAGCCCCCGTCACCTGTTACTTATTAGCTCTTCAAGGTCAAATTAGTTGCATATACATGAGGAGAAAGTTAAGCGTTCACAGACCCATTGTAAAAGTGGAAAATAAATTTCTAAAACTTGGAACTGAAGAAAATGTAGGATAGAAACAAACTTTCTCCAACCAAGCAGACAATAGGGAAGAAAACTAGAATTCTACCTGGATTTGCAAATTGACAAACCGAAAAATCTTTCAAATCTACCCGTCTCAATAGAGTGGTGGCTTTTATTAATTGATCATCTGTAGCTCGAGGTGTCATGGAATTGATGTTCATGTGAAGCTGCAACAAGTAACAAACTTCATAATGTAGCTAATATTTTAAAGAAACAAACATAATCAAAAAAGAAAGGAAAAAAAAAGATGCACGAATCTTACCTCCTCAATCTGCCTAATGTCATCAGAGTATGGAAGATAAATCATGTGCATTCCAGGTGGCTCAACTTGACCAATGGAACTAGCTATCTCATCCTGTGCAATTAATGAAGGTTAACACATTCTATTAGACAATAGAGACATTTAAATTGTGAATGAAATTTAACTACTAAAAAGAATCAACAAGTAATATGATTAATCTTCCAAACACTTCTGATTTTCAGCTCGATATTCCACTTTCCTGATACAAAAGAAAGACTAGGCTTTGTTGTAGCAAGGGCATAAGCAGGGTTAGTGGCTAATGGGTTGTAGGGTTCTGGTGACTTGCTGTGAACAATTATTGAACAAGATGCAAAGCTCAGTAATGGCGTTCCTCGGTGGATATAGGCAAATTCCTGAACCATGCATAAATCTCAGTATGTGGTGCTGAAGATGGTTCGCGTATGAGAAGGATGGAATGTCCGTTGAATGCCTAAATTATCCACGAGTGAGTTGAGAAATAAATAAACTGGGCAAGTAGTTGAGAAACCCCACTACTTGGTGATGTTCTGGAACCAACAATTACTTTCAAATATTATTGGCCAGCATTACAGAAGATACCACTCTCGGGATCTGTTTGACTTTTGGAGAGACCGAACGCATTAGTATGAGGCTTATATAAATCAAATTTCACATTCATCCGATTGTTAGATTTTGCTTTCTCTGACAACAATGACGAAAACATCAACAAGAAGTAGCCTTATCCCAACTAGATGGGGTGGGCTACATGGATCCTTGAATTCCAATGAGCTCTATTTGAGACCATACTAGATATAAGGTCTAAGCCATGCATATCCCTTCTCACTAATTCGCCTAAAGTTATTTTAGGTATGCCCCTAGTTCATGTAGTTCCTTCAACACCTATAGGGACATTTAAAGGCCTCCATTGAACGTTGCATACCACCTAAAATGATATTCATGTTGTTTATCATTTGTTAGAGCTAATCACAAATCAGTTCTAATATAATCATTTCTTACTTCATCCTTTTGAGTGTTGTCACTCATCCATATTAGCATTTTCATTTTAGGTACATTGAATCTATATATATGATGCTTCTTAATAGCAAACACTTTGTGCCACACATTATAGCTGGTCATATGACGGTCCTATAGAATTCTTCTCTTAGCTTTAAAAGAGTATGTCAATCATACAAAACCCCAGAAGCACCGTTTCACTTCATCAACCCTATTTTAATGATTCGAAAAACAACATACTCTATATCACCTTTAGTTATGATTAAGCGAAGAAACCTACAACAATCGCTTTGTGGAACATCCTTCTCATCAAGTTTTGCCACATCATTATCTGTCCAATCACGACGAAAGTTATGTGTCGTCTTCATTCTACTCGCTGTTTAAGTTTTGACCAAGGCAGATGAAATTTTGACTGAAATTTCGGTTTTTTCCAAACCAAGACTAAACATAAGGGGTGACAAATTATGCTTAGGTTTCGATTCATCTTGATCAAAATTATGACTAGGATGGCCAAGTCGATAGGTATCAACTAAAATGGTCCATTTCTTACAAAAAAAAGCTCATATATTTGATTGAGTTCTGTGAAATTTCGCAGAACTCGCAGGTTTTGTGGCTTTGGCCTGAGAGAAAATCACACTTCCCCCACCATTTCGAATTTTTGGCCCTCAAATCCTCTTTGCTACTACTTTGAAGATATTTCAGGCTTAAAACCAAGGTATGTCCAAAACTCTTTTTTTCTTAGATGGCTTAAATCATGTTGGATTGCTTTTAAACAAATATATGTTTAGTAGGAGGTTGATGCGAACCCGATTTTAGGGTTAGAGCTTTTAGGATAATTTCTCTAAAATTGAGGATTCGCCCAGAATCTTCCAGCAAAGTAATGATCGAGACTAGGTGAGAAGGATAATATTTTAAATACTATGGGAGGAACAAGGAGATAAAATTGGGATCTGTTGTGACAGCTGAGTGGAGCCTTGGAGAGCAAGTTGTCACAAAATTAGAAAGTGCTGCCTTGGAGAACAAGCTCTTAGAATTAGAAAGTTTGGGTGCTCTACAAAATTAGAAGGTTAGTAATTTTCTAGTTGATTTAGTTTCATATTATTTCATCTTTTTGGGGACAGTTGTAGTGCTGTACTTTTCAACTATAAATAAAAGGTTAGAGGGTAGAGACAACTACTACTGCAAAATCGCCTTCGACCGTTTCTTCTTCTCGTCATTCTCTTTTTTCTTTTTCTTCTTCAGTTCTCTAACTTCATCTTCTAACTCACGGCTGAACCTCAGTAGGAGTCTCTAGTTTGTTATATGGCATTAGAGCCATTCTGCTGAGGTCATGGCCATCTGAGTTCCATTTTTTGGCGTTATTTTTGTGAGAATCATGTGTGGCTGCAGCAGCCTAAAGCTGCAACAGTAATTGTGATGTTCACATGAATTAAATTCTAAGAAGACAATTACGTCTTTTATGTTTGTAGTTATTCGTATTGTCAGTAATTAAAGTTGTAAGCTTCTATAATGGATGATCCTTCGAAAATTTTGTCCAAGGAGTACCCTTCCAAATTACATGTACTAAGTTGAAAGGAGCCAAAAATTATTTTCTTTGGGAAAAAGTGATGTATGCATTTATCAATGCCCAAGGAAAATCAAAGTACTTGAAAGAAGATTGTCCCAAGGCTGACTTGAAGGTTGTAGCCACCGCTTCCGCGCATGAAACGTAGACTCATGAAGATGTTGTGGTTAAGTTATGGATTTGGAATAGTGTTGATTCACCTATTGCAATTAACATTATGTTTTATGACACATCTAAGTAGATACAGGAGGACTTATGTGATTGCTTAGGTCAAGAAGAAAATATTTTGAGTGTTTATGACCTGTATGATCAGATGTTTAGTTACTCTCAAAATGGTTGCTTGCTGATGGAGTATCGAAGGGGGTTTAAAGGATTAGTGGAAGCATTACAGCAACATCAGCCCCTTACTATGAATTTGGAAACCTTAAAGACACTGTGGGCTGAATTCTATGTTTTTCAAAATTCCTGGCAGGTTTGGGCCCAGAATTTTTGACAGGTAAAAGTCAAATTTTGACATCTGAAATTGTCCCTACTTGGGGAATGCTTTCTACAGATTGTTACGTATTAGTGGACAAAAAAGTATCAAGGAAGCAAGGAGGATGCATAAATGGTTGTTGGCCGTGGCCATGGCTCTTATCCATCACCAGGAAGGGGAAGGGGAGGAGGTTGAACTCCACCTCCAAATTTATCCAAAGGAAATCACGTGTGTTCTTACTATGGCAAACGAAATCATACAGAAGATAGTTGTTGGGACAAACATGGCCATCCTGTGTGGGCAGAAAATTATGTTAATATGACAGCATCCACAAGGAAAAATACCACTGACATCTCATGAGGGTCCGCTCCAAAGGTGTCTACAAGTTCCTCATCTCCTAATGTTGACCTCAATCAAATCCTAAAGCACCTACAACAGTTAGAGCAGAGTCAAAGCATATCAACTTCCATTCTCTCCCACACAAGTATGTCTACTAAGTTTTATGCTTCAGATTCTTGGATTGTAGACTATGGGGCATCCGACCATATGACAGGTATTTTATCCCTATTTTCAAAATTTTCTAAGTTTCCTAACCCTACTCCCATTGTTATGGCTAACAATGAAAAGTTTTCCACTGTTGGTAATTGGAGTGTCTCCTTTACCAAATTTGAACCATTCCTCTTTCTTATCCATTCCAAAATTTTCAGTAAATCTTATCTGTCTTATTTGTTCCAAAATTCTCAATAAAGCCTTACATTGTCTTGTATTATTTATTCCATTTGTTTTTAAATTTCAGGATTTTCGACCAAAAAGAACTAGGAGGATTGGCGGAGGAATTGAGAAAGATGGACTTTACTATCTAACGGAACTTGATACTTCTGTTGCGAAGGTGTACAGTGTGTCACCATTGGACTGACACTATCGTTTGGGACATCTTTCTCCTAGTAGGCTCAAGTTGGTTGTTCCTAATTGCAAAAATGTTAAGTCAACAAAGTGTGAGGCATGTGAGTTAAGTAATCATCATAGAACAAGTTTTCTTGCTAGAATTGAACCTAGAAGTATTAAGTTTATTTTCTTTAGTACATGGTTTGGGGGCCCTATTATACTTCTAACTATTTTGGTTTCAGTACTTTATCATTTTTACAGATGACTTTTCCAGATTTACCTGGTTATTTTTAATGACGGGTCGGAGTGACGTATTAAAGATTATTACAGATTTCTTTTGCTGAAATTTCTACTTAATTTAATACATCTGATAAAATTTTTCATAAGGATAATGCCTTGAGGAGTATATAAAAAATACGATTCCTATTCTATGTTCGCTAAGGGTATTCTTCCAGCAATCTAGTTGCTCATACACACCACAACAAAATGGTGTAGTCGAGCGGAAACAAAGGCATTTTTTGAAAGTACCAAGGTTCCTCATGTTCCATGTGAGTGTACCAAAGCTATTAGTGTGACACAATTCTCACAGCTTGTACCTTGATAAATCGAATGACATCCTTAGTTTTGCAAGATGAAATACAGTTTCAAGTTGTTTATCTAGACTAACCCTTGTTTTCTATCTCACCCAAATTTTCTCACTGTGTATATTATGCACATGTTTTATCTCAACCAACAGATAAGTTTTCAGCCAAGGCTCATAAGTGCATTTTTCACGGTTATTCTCAATACCAAAAAGGATATAAAGTTTTTAACCCTCTGACCAGATGTCAATTTTCATAGCGAATGTTACCTTCTTTAAGGATACCCCGTATTATGATCGTAATCAGTTGTATAAAGATGATAGCATAGTTTAAGCCGCTTAATTTTTGACTGTGTAATTGACTGACTGATTTTTTGCCCTTTTTTTGCCTAGGCGCTATCGCTTTGCCGCCTTGTGCGCCTTATTGCTGCCTAAACGCTAAAGCAACCGCTTTTTTACATTTTGTAATTTGTACATATTATTTTTTCTTACTTTCTTTTTAATTATAATTTATTCTACAAAGCCGTATATAAATTTAAACAAGTGAGTCATTTCGAAATCGAGGCCTAATTCGCAAATGAACTTCGAGGCCCAAAGTGTCAGTCGCCAACAGAATGTAAAGCATGAATCATACTCAACATCGATAATCAATGAATCATTAAATAAACAATGACTTGGAAATCAGAATAATGAGATCGATTAATTTATCATGTAAGGCACGTTTTGGTAAAAAAAGGAAAAAATGGATACATCAATTCTGATTCCAATTCGAATATTATTCATGTACATTTAAGAAAAAAGTCATGTTAAAAATAATTTGTAAAATAATTTCACTAAACTATATATAAATAATATTGTTGGATGTTTGTTTAGCTTATTATAAAATGTATTTGTATTAAAAAGTAGTTTAAAGTAGTTGTATTAAAAATTTTGACCCAACCGGTTTAGTCACTTTATTGCCGCTTTGTTGCCTAATCGCCTAGACAGAGCCCCAATAGCTTTGCCGCTTTGACAACTATGGATGATAGGTTTGAACCCCCTATACCTGTGGTTGTACTATTTCCTACTAAGATACTTGAATCGGAGCAATCACCTGAGGGAGAACCCAACTGTGGAACTCTTGAAAAGCCCCTTGTACTTCCTAGTCAAGATGAGGTGCCAATTCAATTTCCAACAGTGCAAGTCTATTAGCATGGAAGAAACAAAAACACTTAGATGGTACAAGAGTTGATATCACTTCTTTTACAAATCCTCCTCCAATGTTTGGAAGTTCTAAAGATCTTCCAATTGCTTTGAGGAAAGTTAAGCATTCCTTTTTCTTTCCCCCCCCCCCCCCCCCCCTCCTTTTGGAGGAGTAAGAAGCAAATTACAGTGGCTCAGTCTAGTGTTGAGGCAAAGCATCGTGCTATGGCTTACATAGTGTCTTAAAACTTTTAGGCCAAGTCCTTCCTAAAAAAAGCTGGCATTGAAGTTGAGGGGCTAGTTAATGTGCTTTGTGATAATCAGGCAGCACTCTACATTCCCAATAATCTAGTATTTCATGAGAGGACCAAACACATAGAGAAGAATTTGAATTTAGTGCGAGACGCAGTCATGAAAGGAGTTATAACTATGCCATTTGTTGCTTCTGTTGAACAACCTAGTCTAGCCTTTGTGTAAGCTTTTTTTTTTTGGGGGGGGGGGGGGGTTGTTACGATAAGCTGAGTAAAGTCTTCAAGAGCAAGTCGTGGAGTTCTGGAGAGCAAGTTGTCACAGAATTAGAAAGTGCCGCGTTGGAGAACAAGCTGTCACAGTATCAGAAAGTGCTGCCTTGGAGAACAAGCTATTATAGAATTAGAAAGTTTGGGTGCTCTACAAAATTAGAAAGTTACTAATTTTCTAGAGTTTCATATATCTTTCCTTTTTGGGGACAGTTTTAGAGTCTTAGAAAGTTAGTATTTATTGTTGGAATATACACAGAATTAGTAAGTTGCATTCCCATCAATTCTTATGACTGATGTAGTGCTGTACTTTTCAACTATAAATAAAAGGTTAGAGGGCAGAGATGACTACTACTGCAGAATCATCTCTGCCTCTTTTTTCTTCTCCTCATTCTCTATTATTTTCTTCTTCTTCTTCAGATCTTTAACTTCATCTTCTAACCTGTGGTTGCACACTTGCACCTCAGTAGGAGGTTCTAGTTTGTTATAGGATCTAAATGGGTATGGTTTGGACAATATTTGGTTTAACAAAACTGAATGGGATGATAGGGAAAAAGTTAGGGTTTTATCAAATTCCCATGGGAAGAATTTGGGAAACTAAAATTCATCCTAGGGTTGACAATAAAGAATGAGATAATTTGGATTAAGATGAGTTAATTCTTGGAGATCTTGGAAGGGAACCTTGAACCTTGGACAAACTTTCAAAGCTTTCCTTCTTCCTTATTTTTCTTTTTTCCTTCTCTCTATTTATTTATTTATTTATATTTATTTAGACAGAGGCTTGAAGGAAGAAAGAGAGGGGGAATGGGTGCCACAAGGTGTAGGCAAGGGTGGGGTTGCTACCCAGGGGTATCGCTGGGGTAGGGGAAGGATCTAGGTATTGTAGGGGGGCTGGGGATGTTGCTGTCCAGATGCGACAGCAACGGGGGGGGGGTTCAAGTCTCGTGCATGGGTGGGGGAGGGTTTCCTGGCTGTTGCAGGGGTGTGGGAGGGGTGGTGGAAGCTTGCGGAAGAGAGAGGGAAGAAGGGGGAGGGTTCTTCGTTGGATTTTGTCAGGGGAGGGGAGGGGCTCTTGGCTGCTGTACTTATTTGTTACTTGTTAGGGCTGCTACTGGTTGTCAGCAGCTGCTGGAATTAAAAGAAGTTGCTGGAGCTGTTGAAGAAGAATGCTAGAATGGTTGCTAATCATTGAAGAAGAAAGTTTTCTCCAATATCGATTAGGATCCCACTACATTAAATCATAGCCATTGAAATAAAAATTAAAAGATCTAATGGACCCTAATTGACACAAGCTGAAATAAAACTTTTAAGTAACTTAAACCTCTACTTCGCATATGCTAAATTCTATTTAATTAAAACTCTAATTTAGGGGTGCTAGACTAAGGTCTCTTACTCAACTACTAACTCAAATTAACTTGACAAAATTGGACTCTAAAATTAAAACTGAACTTCTGGAATTAATTCCAGTGACTAAATAGGGCTAAAATGCCTAACATACCCTCCGAAAGGTTAGGCCAGCTATTTTGGAGGGATTTTGAGGACCACTCTAGGATTTGGCCCAAGGTGGTCAAACTGTGTTCACTTCAGAGGTCAATCTATGATTGTGTGTCATTAGAATTTTTTTATTTTTTATTCTATTTTTTTATGAGTACCACTATTTTTTTATTTCCAGTTTGCAAAAGTAGTTTCCAATTTACATAGTTTGAAAAAAATTTGAGTGTATACAAGATGTATGCCATTAAACTTGATGTATGTGAGAGACATCACTTGACTTACGCTGTGACCATGTCGAATTTAGTTTTCAGTTGATGGTTATTATTAGAAAACAAGCTTTAAATAATCAAAACAGCAGTTGAACTTGAACAAAGGAAAGAGAGAAGAAGAAGAAGAGAAGAGAGATGAAGAACCAATAGAAGAGGCCTGTGATTCTAGTTAAACAGTCTAGAATCACAAAGCCCTTTTATTTATAGCTATTAATGAATCTAATACAACTTGAGAGACAAGTAATTGTCCTCTAGAAAAAGGAAACAAAAAATTACAGCTTTGGTAACTTCCTAGCTCCTAAAATAGAAAGTTCTAAAAATAGAAACTACTACCAAAATAGAAACTATGCTTTCTAAACACTCCCAAAACTTATGTAGCAAAACTCCTACATTAGAAATAGAAAGTAGAATAACATCAATAGCACAATACTGCTCACGTGAACCGTGAAGTAAAATAGCCCAAAGTGCATATACTTCAACACTCCCCCTCAAGCTGGAGCATACAAATCTCCCATGCCCAGCTTGCAACAGATAGACTGAAAACTTGGTTTGAACAGAGCTTTGGTGAACAAATTAGCTAGTTGGTCATTGGAGCTCACAAAAGGAGTCACTATAAGCTTCTTCTTGACTGCATCACGCACAAAGTGACAGTCTACCTCTCATGGAACACTGGATTACTAGCAATATAAGTGGCTGTCTGATTATCACAAAACATTTTCATAGCAGCAGAAATTGAAAATCCCATATCCTTTAACAACGAACAAAGCCACATCAATTCAGCAGCGGTGTGGGCCATAGCCCTATACTCAGCTTCAACACTAGATCGGGCAATGGTGGATTGTTTCTTACTCTTCCAAGTCACAAGATTTCCACCAAGAAAAGTGCAATAACTTGTAGTTGACCGACAATCAATGACGGATCCAACCCAATTTGCATCAGAAAAGGAAACCAAGTCCATACTCCGATTTGGTCGATAGATGAGCCCTTTTCCGAGCGCACTCTTAAGGTACCGAAGTACTCTCATTGCTGGGTCTTAATGGGCCTTCCTAAGAGACTGCATAAACTCACTCAACACACTAACATAAGAAATATCAGGAAGAGTAACAGTAAAATAAATAAGTTTCCCAATAAGACTCCTATAACGATGGACATCGTCTAACAAGTCACCATCATCACGTCCTAACTTCAACTGAGGATCCATGGGAATGTCTCTAGGTTTAAAAGCAAGCATGCCAGTCTCAATCAAAAGATCTAACACATACTTCCTTTGTGACAAACTTACTCCTTGTTTACTGCGGATAACTTCAACAACAACAACAACAACAACGACAATAAGCCTTGTCCCAACTAAATGTGGTTGGCTACATGGATTCTTGCCCTCCAATCAGTTTTGTTCGAGGCCATGCTAGATACAAGGCCTAAGCTATACATATCCTTTCTCACCACTTCTCTTAAGGTTATCTTAGGTCTACCCCTAGCTCTTCTAGTTCCTTCAGTATGGATTATATCACTTCTCCGAACAGGAGCATTTATAGGTCTCCGTTGAACGTGGTCGTGCCACCTCAAACGACTTTCTTTAAGCTTATCACTTATGGGAGCAACTCCTAGACCAACTCTAATATGATCATTTCTTATCTTATCCATCCTGGTTTTGCCACTCATCCATCTTAGCATCCTCATTTCTGCTACACTGAGTTTATCTATATGATTCTTTTTAACAGCCCAACACTTTGCACCGTATATCATAGCTGGTCGAACAACGGTCCTATAAAATTTTCCTTTAAGCTTTAATGGAATGCGCCGATCACATAAGACCTTGGACGCACCTCTCCACTTCATCCACCCTATTTTAATTCTTTGGGAAACTTCATCCTCTAAATCACCTCTTTTACTTATGATTGAACCTAGGTACCTAAAACAATCACTCTAAGTAATCTCTTTATCGTCAAGTATCACCACCTCATCATCTGCCCGATCATGACTAAAGTTACAAACTAGATATTCTATCTTCGATCTACTAAGTTTAAAGCCTTTTGATTCCAAAGCTACTCTCCATGATTCTAATTTGGTAACTTCAATCCCCAAGAAATATTGTAGATCACCTAAATCTTTGGTTTGGAAAGATTTCTATAAGGGTGCCTTGAGTGTATGGATTGCATCAACATCACTGCCTGAAAGGACAATATCATCAACATAAACTGCCATAATGACAACACAATCACCCTGCCGTCTAATAAACATAGAGTGATCATAATAACACTGTACAAAACCAAAAGACTCCACAATCTTGCTAAATTTCTCAAACCAAGCCCGTGGAGACTGTTTGAGTCCATAAATCACTTTATGAAGCCTGCAAACACGAACATTGTCCTCCCCTTGAGAAACATACCCTAGAGGTTGCTCCACGTAAACTTATTCATGAAGATCACCATATAAGAATGCATTTTTTATGTTAAGCTGAAAAAGAGGCCAATCATAATTCATAGCCAAAGATATCAAAACACGGACATAATTAAGTCTCGCCACAGGAGAAAAAGTCTCAAAATAATCCACACCATATGTTTGTGTATAGCCCTTAGCCACCAAGCGGGCCTTTAGCCTTTCAACCGTACCATCAGAATGGTACTTAACAGCATACACCCACCGACAACGGACCACATCTTTCCCAGGAGGTAAAGAATCCATTTCACATCCATGGCGTCTTTCCAGCCAGGAATTTTACAAGCTTCGGTATGATAGGTTGGAATATGAATGGTAGACATAAACAAAGCAAGGCAACGAAAGCCAGGAGGGAGATGAGAGATAGAGACAAAATTTGAAATAGGATAAACAATGTTAGAGTGTAAAGTACAAGTACGAGTACGTTTCCTCAAAGCAATTGGTAAGTCATCTGAAGGCGGAGTGGGATCTTCACTAAAAGAATCCACCGGTGGAGAGGATGAAGAAGGAACATCCGTAGGACTAGCTTGACGATCCACTAAAAGAGAGCCGCTATATAAATAAAAAATAAAAAATAAAAAATAAAAAATAAAAAACAAGAAACAAAAAAAACTTTAGAAGAGAATATTGAGAACAACACTGTTTTGGTTAAAAAAAAGCTCTGATACCATATTAGAAAACAAGCTTTAAATAATCCAGTGGTGAGAAAGGATATGCATAGCTTAGGCCTCATATCAAGCATGGCCTCAAATAGGACTAATTGGAAGGCAAGAATCCATGTAGCCGATCCCATTTAGTTGGGATAAGGCTTATTGTTGTTGTTGTAGTCAATTAAGTGAAGTCTAATTAGAGTTTGAGTGCCACTAGAAATATATTTTAAACTAAGATTCCTTGTGGATAATTAGGTATTTTATTGCAAGTCAGGTAGTTTCTTCCATTTTTGGCTGTTATGTACTCAGTTGTAAGGGGGATTTTAGGATATAAAGGATTCCTCAATTAAATCCATCTTTATTTCCACATTAGAACCTAAGTCCTTTCTCACCAACTGAAAGGCTATAAATACCCCACTCCATTCATTGTAAAGTTAAGCAGAATTGAATACAAATCTAATTAGGGTAATTTTCATCTGGACCCCTTGAGGTTTGATCTATGTCATTTTTAGTCCAAAGAAATGGATACTTTGCATCTGCCTCCCCTGAGGTATCCAATAAGGTTATTTAAGGACAAATTGTGCTTTTTATGACCAAAATACCCTTATATCTATTATTCCGTAAGATTTGCATCATATGATCACAATTAAATCCAACGGTGAGAATAAAAAAAGGTATTTACATCTTATAAATTTATGAATTATTAATATTTGAATGTAAAAGAATTATTAAATCTTTAAACCCTAAATGTTTCCACCACTACCGCCAATGTCACCACCACCGCCACCTCCAAAGCCCAGAAGTAGATTATACACCACCACCACTACTACCACCGCCACTGCCGGAGCCGCCGATCATCAGTTCAAGAAAGACAATTAAAACATGTCCTACGCCGTAATGGTTCAGGAAAGGCTTGACTGGAGAAGTCTGGAGAGTAGAGAGACTGGACTACTAAAGAGAAGGCATTTTGAGTCTTTGTGTTTGACCACCAAAACAAATTAATTCTTTTTTAAGCCAAACCAAAACAAATTACACCCATGCCATTAACACGGATAAGAAAGCTTTCTGGTCTTCTTCAAGCAACCTCCCTTTAAAACCATTTACTTAACTCTCTTCAGCTGAACCCAGAAACACAAGAGACGAACCTGATAATATAGAAGAGGAGTCGTATACGAACTGAGAAGCAAACCAAAACCATGTTGTCTTCACTGTCTTATATTTCTACTACTTTTTCCTACTCCGACGCCATATCTCTAGCTTCATTTTGTGGGTCTCCTTCTTCTCCATCTCCATCTCCATCTTGTTCTTCATCGACATCACCTTTCATGGGGTGCGGTTTCAGAAGCCATGGAGTAGTTTCAGGTCTTCCAAGAATGAGATTTCGGAACCCAGCATCTCGAAGAGGAGGAAGAGACGGACTATGATCGACATTCCAGCTTTTGATTGGAGTTTAATAGCTTCCAATCCCGTTTTGGCTAAGCTAAAGAGGGAGATTGAATTCGAGAAGGATGGGTTATCTGTTTACTGTAAGAAAGGAAGGAGACAAACCATGGAAGATCGTTATTCTGCTGTCTTTGATCTACAAGGAGACCCTAAGCAGGTATGTTACGTTCTGTCTTTTAGTTGTCTTTCCTGAACTGATGATCGGCTCCGGCAGTGGCGGTGGTAGTAGTGGTGGTGTATAATCTGCTTCCTGGGCGGAGGTGGTGGTGACGGTGGCGGTAGTGGTGGGGATGGAAGTTAAGGAAGCTGAAAGATTTAGGGTTTAAACATTTAATAACTTTTTTACATCTGTAAATACCTTTTTTTATTCTCACCATTGGATTTAATTGTGATAATATGATGTAAATCTTATGGAATAATAGATATAAGGGTATTTTGGTCATAAAAAACACAATTTGTCCTTAATTAACCTTATTGGATACCTTAGGGGAGGCAGATGCAAAGTATCCATTTCTTTGGACTAAAAATGACATAGATCAAACCTCAGGGGATCAAGATGAAAATTACCCATCTAATTATTGAGGGAACTGAATCATAGTCTTCTTCCAATCTCCAGCATCAATTCAACAATCAGCAGCTTCAACAAGTATGTATAGCAGCCCCACCACCTTCCCCTTCATCCTCACTCACTCGCAGCCTTCCATCATCACCCTCAACCTGTAGCAACTCCCCTAGCCCCTCTAACCACCTGCGATCCTCCCTAAACCCCTTCTCCACCCCTACAGCAACCTTAGGTAGCTCACCTACCCTCCCATTGACTTTGCAGCAACCTCCTCCCCCTTCATTCCCCATTCAGCCCCCGCCCTTTCTCCTCTTCTTTCTTGTGGCAGATCTGAAAACAGACAAAAGAAAAGAAAAGAAAACAGAGAAAAGAAGAGAAACAATGAAAGGAGAAAGAAGAGAGAAAGATCCCCCAAGAATCCTTCCAAGAACCAAGTTACCTCAAATCCATCCCATAGGGATTTGTTAAAACCCTAACTATCCCCATATCAGCCTGTGTAGTTTTATTAAACCAAATCTTACCCAAACCCTTCCCATGATTCCAAAGAAAACTACCCAAAGATCAACCCAAATCTTCAAGGACAGCAGCCAGATTGTATTTAAAACAAGGATCCTTATGGCTAAGTCTATGGTTGATTTGGATAGGGGTTTAGGGTATGGCTAGGTTAGAATTATGTCTGAAATTAAAGGAAAATACTCTGTTTTACACCAACTGTACTTTCAGAAAATTCCCAATTTAGGTAGGTCTCCTAATACATATAGAACTCTTGGGTAGGGTTAGGGTTTGGCAGGAAGGTGAGAAGGTGTAGGAGAAGCTAATCTTCAAAGGGTTTAGGATTTGGTTGAGGGGTTTGGGAGTCATGAGAGTTTTAGTGAAACGAGGATTAGAGTTACTAGAGTTTGAAGATTAATTGCAGTTTTTTTTTTACCAACTAATGAAGGGTGGGGCTGTAATGGATTTAGGAGAATGAAAAGAGTGGGAAGAGGGATGCAATCCTATGGGGAGGGACATGAGATGAAGGGGGAAGGGGATACTAGGGTTTAGGTTGGGAGGGCTGCCGCTATTGCTGCAAGCTATGGGAATGCTTTCAGATCTTGCACAATTGGGTAGGGAGGGGTATTGGGGTTGGGGGTTAGCTTACTTGAGGCTTGCTGAATAGGCTGGAAGAATTGTTGAAGAAAACCACTAATTGGAGATGCCGCAGGCTGTTGAATGCTTCTTAGTGATTGGTTGAAGTGGGGCTAGGTTTGGAGAACTTAGAAAGCGCAGAAAACAGTAAGAATTATCAGCTGTGGGCCTCCCTCCTTTGGAACCCATGACTCCACTCAGTCTTCCTTCAATTCTATTTTTATTTCATTCAAATCTGATTTGTTTACAAGGTGTGGGGGCTTTTTATAGCCTTATTATATCGAAGGAAAGCAACTAGGACTCTCTAACTTGGCTCTAATTAGGAAACATATTTGGACTCAACTTACGGAACCCAATTTGGATTAGAAGCCCCTATTACAACTAGACTTAACTTTCTAAGCTAGAAAATGACCCTTAAACAAATACAACTTGAAAAATAAATAACAAACTTAAAGAAGGAATCCTAATTGAAAACTGGGTTCCAACTGGGACACCTAGTCAGACATAGACTCTTTAATAACTTGTTAACCAAAGACTCAAACTCAAAACAAATCTAGATATAGACTCCATGTAGAGAGTTGAGTACAGCTAGGGAGATCCCTTCTCTACCTGGGACTCCTAACTGTAACCACTTGTCCAAAATGAAAAACAAAAGTGTAGATCCTTGTTCCTAAAATTATTCTGGATTCTTTTGGAGCACATTGGAACCCAAAGGAGGGTGCAAAATGACCAATATACCTCTAGGGTACCAATAATCAGGTCAGCTCTTGGTGTCGGATGATTGTCGGCTCAATTTGAGCCCAAAATATGAAGGGCCCTATGGTTGCCAATCCTGGTTAAACAATTGTATTAGCTTTGGATCATTGTGATTTTGTCCATTTGAATTTGTGTTCTACTAACCCTAACTTTTTTACTTTAGAACAAATTACTCACTTATTGAGTAAAATAAAAAATTTGGTGAAGAAGTGGACTGTTGTCCATCAATGATACTATTGCAAAGCTGATCTATCTTTCCAAAGTGTGGACTGTCCATCAATGATACCACTGCAAAGCTGATCTATCTTTCCAAAGTCTAGACATGTATGCTATCAGTGTAGTCTGTCAGTTAATGCATGCTTATGCTCCTAGAACTACTCACATGGAAGCTTGAATTTTCAGATACCTGAAATCAACACCACGAAAGTTATAAATGAAAATGCCAAACATAATGAGGTTGACCATCACTTTATCAAGGAGAAACATCAAACAAAACACTCACATATACTATATGTGATAATTGGCTAACTGGCAGATATCTTCAACAGAGTACCTGTCACCACAATCTACTGTTCTCTAAGACAAGTTGGACACGTATATCTAGTTGTCTAAACCCGACTTGTGGGAGAGTGTTATACATGTTATCCAACAAATGCCAATACAATGTGCATAGAAAGGGAATAAGTGGTATGTTTAAGAGTATTTCCATATATTCCAGGTTTAAGCCTTAACAGTTAGGTTGTATGAAAGGAGGCAGATGTGGACTTCTCTAACTTTTCTTCCCCTCTCAGCGATTTTCTCCATGTCTTCTCTACAACTAGGCTACTGCTCAATTTCTTGAAATTGAGTTCTGTTCTACTCCCCCCCCCCTCCACACACACACACACACACACAAAATAAATAAATAAATAAAAGAAGTCAATCTACAAGCAAAGAAACAAAAGCCCCACAAAAACCTATGACCGTTATTCTTGTATGAAGAGCCCTGCAAGCGCATTGCATTCAGAAAGATTGATAATCTAAAACTTTTACAGAATCGTTAATTTCTTTCCCATTTGCATCCCCACCAGGACCAATCACAAGCCCTGGAACTTTCTGACTAGATATACGTATTGCAACCAAAAAAAAAAAAGACCATACTTAACCACCACTTTCAATGGCATCTTACTTGTGCAATGAGAGCAACCATTCGAGAACTAGTCAAACTGCCATAAAATGCAACTGCAAACCTGGAAAGGTTTAGTTGTAATTATTAAACAGAATTTCTTGAACCAAGTATGCACATTGATGCTAAAAAGGAAATGAAACATTTCATGCTCTAATAATCAGTTTTGAATATGATTAGACAAATTTTCCACCAGTAGAAGCTGTAATATACACCAAATAAAAATCAGTAATTGTTACTTAGCGAATCCTTGGAGAATGGGAAATTTACAGTTCTCATCAACAGATTTTACGTTATTAATAAGTCTCATGATGCAATGTCGTTCAGCTGGTTTGACTGGTATGACAGGATATGGAGACACAAACCCAAAATGAACCGATCCTATGGTTTTTGGTTGAATAAGAGTTGAAATAAGTTTATTAATTTAGTAGTTTAGTAATTCCAGTCTTTTAACTCAGCCAGTGTTTGCTGCCTGTCCTAAGGCAGGGTACAGGAGGAGGGTTGGTGCATCTGGTTGGCAGCCTACAGCAAAAAAGCACTCAATCAAACACTTTCTACACGGATTGTACAACCATACATGATTAAATCTCGCAAGAGCCATGTCAACCTTGGCGAGACGAAACATGGTCCAAAACAAGACTTAGTTAGCTGAATCTTGACGAAATCTTGCTGAGATCTTGCCAAAATTTAGCAAATGTTGGTGAGATTTTGAAAACATCAAGGCGTTGCTGTTGCGATAGCCTAAAGTTGCTTGGGAGCAAGTTATGAGTTGGAAGTCTAGAAACCATGTCGTGGTTCCTTGGGGTGCAAGCTATCTCAAAATGGAAAGTTCCGTCTCAGCTTGGGGGAGAAGCAGTTACAGATTTTAAAAGTATTTGGGTGTTCTACAGAATTAGAAAGTCACCTGTTCCCAGTAGCTTCAATTTCATACTTTCTTTCCTTTTTGGGATCTGTCTTTAGAATCCTAGAAAGTTAGTTTTTATTTTTGGAATGTATTTAGAATTAGTAAGTTGAATTCCCATTGATTTTGGGACTGTTTTAGATCTGTAATTTTCAGTTATAAATGAAGGCAATAGAGGGCAGAGACAACACCACTGCAGAATCATCTCTGCCCCTTTCTTCTCCTAATCCTCTTCTCTTTCCTTCTTCTCTATCTCTCTGATTTCGATTTCTAACTTGCAGCTGCACCATAGTAGGAGATTCTGGAATGTTTCATGGCATTAGAAACAGGTTACTGAGGACGTGGTTACTTGAGTTTCCATCTCTTGGTGTTTTTTTGTGGTTCGTGTGTCGCAACATCAGCCTGACGCTACAATAGTAATTGTAATGTTCACATGAATTAAATTCTAAGAAGATAATTACATCTTCTATGATCGTAATTGTTTGTACTGTCAGTAATCAAAGTTCTAAGCTTCCGTAATGGCTGATCCTTCAAAAATTCTGTCCAAGGAAGGTATGCCCTTCCAAATTACAAGCATCAAGTTCAAATGACCCGAAAATTATTTTCTTTAGGCAAAGGCGATGTACGCATTTATATTCATGCCAAAGGAAAATCAAAGTACTTGAAAGAAGATTGTCCCAAGGTTGATTCGAAGGATGGACTGTTTTTGCACATAAAACTTGGACTCGTGAAAATGCTATACAAGGTATGGATTTGGAAAAGCATTGATTCTCCTATCGCAAATAACATTATGTTTTGTGACACATCTAAGCAGATATGGGAGGATTTGCGCAATACCTTTGACCAAGAGAAAAATATTTTACGTATCTATGACCTATATGATCGCATGTTCGACTATTCTGAGAGTGGTCACTCATTGATGGAATATTATAGTGGATTTAAAGGACTAGTGGAAGAATTGCAGCAACACTAGCCTCTTACTACCAATCTGGAAACCCTAAAGACACAACAAGCTGAATTTTATGTTTCAAAATTCTTGGCTGGTTTGGATCCCGAATTCTTGACAGGTAAAAGTCAAATATTACATCTGAAACTGTACCTACCCTGAGTGATGCTTTGTACAGGTTATTGCGTATTAGTGGACAAAAAAGTACTCAAAGAAGCAAGGAGAATTTAGCAATGGTTGCAAGCCGTGGACATGGTTTTTATCCCTCACGTGGAAGGCATTGGCCGAGGAAGAGGAAGTGGAGGAGGTTGAACTCCCCCTCCAAATTTATCCAAAGGAAACTAGGTGAGTACTTACTGTGGCAAGCAAAATCATACTTACGAAAGTTGTTCGGACAAACATGGTCAGCCTGAGTGGGCAGAAAACTATGCAAATATGACAACATCCTTCGGAGAAAATACTATTGACAACTCATTGGCATCCGCTCCGGTGGCATCAACAAGTACCTCATCTCCTAGTGTTGACCTCAATCAAATCCTAAATCGCCTTTAACAGTTAGAGCACAGTCAAACTACATCTACTCCCAATCTTGCCCAAACAAGTATATACACCAAGTCTTATGCTTCAGATTCTTGGATTGTAGATTCTGGGGCATCCGAACATATGACAGGTATTCCGTCCATATTTTCCAACTTTTCTAAGTTTTCTAACCCTACTCCCGTTTCATGGCTACCTGGTGAAAAGTATTCCGCCATTGTAATGGGAGTGTATTTCTTACCAAATTTGCACCTTTCCTCTGTCTTATTTTAACCCGAAGTTTCTAGGAAATCTTATCTGTCAGTCATATTGCTAAAGCCTTACATTGTCTTGTGTTGTTCTTTCCATCTTTTTTGTAAATTTCAGGATGTTCAGACCTGAAGGAGGATTGGTGTAGAAATTGAGGAAGACGGACTATACCATCTGACTGATTTTGCCAAATCTGCTGCAAAGACGTACATTGTATCACCGTTGGAATGGCACTATCATTTAGGACATCTTTCTCCTAGTAGGCTTAGGCTAGTTGTTCTTGATTGTAAGGAAGTTAAAGTCAATAAAGTGTGAGGCATGTGAGTTAGGTAAACATCATAAGACAAGTTTTCCTACTAGAACTAAACCTAGAAGCATGGTGGGAGATCTCGCAAGATATCTCACTATAGGAAAATAGCGAGAAGAGATGAGAGTCGAGAGGGGAGAGATGGGAGATCTCGGTGAGATCTCGCCAGAGGTGGTCCAACCACCAGTTTAGGGGGTTTTATCTCGCTCGAGAAAGGCATATCTCGCCTCTCTCGAGCCTCTCTCACTGTAACCTTCAAAATTGGTCGGAAAGTTGATTTTTTGCCGGAATTTGTTGGGGATTCAACTTCTAAACATCGATAACACATCTACGACAGTAGATTATTGTCATCCAAGCCTATTTCAACTAGATCTTCAACAAAGGTAAGATTTTCCCCCAAATTTGAATTTTTTCAAATAGAATGTTCAACAATGGGTGTGTGAGTGACTGAGTGTAGTATAAATATATGTTGATCTACTAGCTTTGATCTACACTTTTATGGAACCAAATTTAATTTCTTGTTATTAATTTATTTTTTGAATTTTCGTATTTAAAAAATATATTATCTAAAAAATGAAAATTAAAAATATATAAAAAAAATACTTATGATATGAATGTGAACTTCATTGAGAGAGCTACAATCCAATGTTTTCATATTTTGAATATCATGCTTGCTGTATTTATTTTTATTTTATATTAAATAATTAAATAAAATAATTAAAAATCAATATTTTATTAAAAAATTACCTTTTTACTGCTCTATTTGTAGTTTATTTAAAAAACAAACACCCCCAATATAAATATATACCAAAAAACAAAGTGGTTTTGTTGTATTATTAAATTGTAATTACATAAAATAATTATAAAAAATAATATTTCATTAAAAACTTATCCTTTTTTTTTTTTTTTTAAATAATGCTAATATTATGTAGTTTATTTTAAAAATATAAACATGTTTGTTTGAGCATTGTATATATGTTATCTTAGAGCAAAGTGTATGTTTTGTTGTTTTATAAATTGTTTTTACATGTTTTTATTTATCTAAAAATTATTCTAATGATTCTTTGGGAACATTCATGTATGTATTTCAGTGTTGTAGACTTATATCTTAAATGGCAACTAGTGGGAGTGGTGGCACTAGCAATGGGACTCAAGACATTGCTTGGAAACATGGGATCCACTGGATGCCAACAAAAAAAAATCCCGATGCAAATATTGCCTCAAGATCTTGAATTCTGGTGGTTCAACCAAATTAAAGCAACATTTGGCTGGTTGCTACAAAGATGTTTCCAAGTGTCCCAAGGTTCCTTATGAAGTGCAAAAAGCAATTGCAACAACTTTAAAGGGAGGGAGACAAAGAAAGGAGGAGATGGAACAAAAGCAAAGGGAATTTGAGAATACAGTGCTGGCTAGACCTTTTGTTGATGTTGATGAGGAGTCAGACAACGATGTCGAGGGTTATGCGTATTAAGTCACAGGCCGAGTGGAGATAGATGAAGGCTGCAATGGAAGCTAGCAGACAATCCTTACATTTTGAGAATGTGAGGCAATATGAACAGACAAGAGGAGCAGATGGTTTAGGGTCAGGGGCATCCATGCCACCTAGACATAGTTTTCATGAAAGTGAGAGGACCGAAAGGAAGAAGACTAGACATTATGATGCCACATTTGACCAAGACCCCTCCCTCTTCAAGCATCAACACCTGTCAAAGAAGCATTCCATATATGTTTGTTGGAAGTAAAGAAGGCAATAGGGAGGAGGAAGCTAGGTTGGCAATCAGCTAATTCATGCTCTACAACGTCGCAGCCAATGTAGCCAAAACACCTTACTATCAGGGGATGATCAATGCAGTTGCTAGGGCAGGTGTAGGGGTTAAAGGCCAAACAGCTTGGGAAGTAATGAATAAATATTTACCAAAGGTGAAGCAGGAGGTGGAGGAATACATTGGTTCATTGAAGGAAAGATGGACTACAATATGGTGTTACTGTGATGGCTGATGGATGGACTAGTCCTACTAGACAGTCCATCATTAATTTCATGTTGAGCTACAACGGAAAGACATCCTTCTTTAAGTCAATGGATGCCTCAGATAAAATCAAAGATGCTGACTACCTTTACAAGCTTCTTAGGCAGGTGGTCCTCGAGGTAGGGCCAAACAATGTTGTCCAAATTGTCATAGATAACGGTGCTAACTACAAAAAAGCTGGTGAAATGTTGATGAACAAGAGCAACAAGATCCGCCTCTTTTAGACACCATGTGCAGTTCACTCAATTGATCTTATGTTGAAGGACTTGGGGAAAGAAGGTCAATCAGTGTTGTGGTTGACATGGCTAGAAGGGTAAGTAATTTTATTTATAAGCATAGTTATGTGTTGAAGATGATGAGGAACCACTGTAAGGGTGATCTAGTCAGACCTAGATTGACCACCAACTATGTAGCTCTGAAAAGCTTCCAGAAGAAAGTGGTGGGTCTACAGTACATGTTTGCAAGTGAAGAATGGTTTAATTGGCGTGGATCTAGCAATCTTGATGTAGTGATAGTCTAACAAACCATTGCAAATGATTCCTTTAGGAGGCAGCTGAATAGGACAGTGGGTATTTTAGAGCCTATTGTGTTTGTTTTAAGGATGGTGGATTCGGAGAAGAAGCCCACAATGCCCCACATATATGCTACCCTCCAGCAAATGAAAGAGTTGGTTAAAGCTGCTGCCCCTGGATCCTTCAAATCCTACGAGAGGATCATCGATGATAGATGGGAGACGCACTTGATGCATCCTTTTCACTTGGCTGGTGAGTCACTTTTAAGTCTTTAAGTTTTTTTTGTATACTTTAATTTACATTGTTAATTTGTTATAAGCTATAACCTATAACTTATAATTTATAAACAACTAAACAACTAAATCACTAACCAAATTTTTTACTTCCACAATACAAGCTTACTACCTCAACCCAAAGTACCATTACAAGAATGATCTGGGGATTAATGTAAAATTGATGAATGCGGTGCAAGACGTGGTGGAGAAGCTTAGGTCAAATCCCGTCATGCAGGGGACAATTAATGGAGAGGTGAGAACTTATTCAATTGTTTCTTCAACTTCTTACATCAGTGCATATACAATAGTAAAAGTACAATAATTGAAGAATTGATGTACAAATCAGGGAGTTCAGGGATGCCTTTGGGAGTTTTGGAAAGCCTTCTGCGGTTGCAACTAGGCAAAAAAATGATCCTGGTAAATAGTCGATTACTATAAGTCATAACTATGTAAGTGAAAAGTGATAACTGATAAGTTATATAAGAATTAAGATTTACTTGCCTAATACTTCTTATATTTGGTTATGCAGCTGACTAGTGGGTGCTATATGAACTAATTCGCCAAATCTCAGGGACGTAGCAATTAAATTACTCTCACAAACTTGCTCATCCTTTGGTTGCGAGAGGAATTAGAGCTCATTCTCGCTCATCCATAGTAAGGTACGGAATAGATTGAGGAGTAAGAGGCTTCAGAACTTAGTGTATGTGCATTACAACATGAGATTGAGAGTAGGGCACATACAAGATGATATGCATGACGAAAATAGGGAATTGATTGAGTTGATTGATATATTCCACAAACCCCCCCAGAGGATGAGGAAGATGATATCATATATCAGTGGGTTAGGGATCAAGGTGGCCCAATGCTAGATGGGCCAAGAGGGTAGCTGGATCCTGCCATTACTGTTGCTATGGGCCCAGATGTTGTAGCTGACCACGTGTCTTTGATGAGGGTCAAGCTGCTGTAGCAGCATCAGCAGGACCAAGTGTACCATTTGTGGAGCCACCGGGTCAACTAGAAACAACTGTGGTGATAGTAATAGGAGTTCAGATGATGCCGATGATACCAGAGGGCCAAGTGGCCCAAGTCAGTCATCGAGTCATGGAGGCAGTTAGGCTAGTGGTGTTATTGGTGGAAGTCAAGGTCAACAAAGGGAGTCACCTCCACCAGGTCTAAGTCATCTGACACATGCGAGCCACAGTTCCCCTATCTCTCAGACTTATACCAGGAGTAGGAAGAGCAGATCAAACCAGGAGAAAACGAATGATTATGCGAGCATGTAGGATCTTGAATTGAACATGGGAAGCATGAGCCTAGATCATGGTCATAGTGGTTCACAACACCAAAGTTTAGACGGTAGTCATTGGGGTACCTATACGGGGATCACAACACCGGGTCAAATTACACTGGGTATTCTTCTTATGGAGATCATGCTATTCCTCAAGACCCAGCACCTGAAGAGTACACATATGGGAGTGAAGGTGGGTTGTGTTAACTGAGTGGTTTAGAACCCCTACCCATATGTTCAACAGCAACATGAACAACAACAACAGCAATGGCTTTTTCACCCACAATTGACGTTTATCCCAGAGTGTTATTCCTCCAGTATTCTTACATGGAGACATATTGGTTCCATATAAACCAATATATGACATACTACAGTGATGAGTTGACTTGGGAGTCATATGTGGGCACCGTTCAGAATCAGTTGATGTAGAATGTTAAGTGATACTCTTGTTGTCTTGTAGCCTTGTAAGTTGTAAATTGTAAATTGTAATCTTATTACTCTTATACTCTTGTGATTGTTAACTTATGGATTATGATTTATAACTTACTAAAAGTCTAAAATTTCTTATGATTGTAAAATTTTGAAGACATTTAAGTTCTTTGATAGTTTGATGTGTAATATTAATGTATTTGATACTTGATATTTGATAACTTGAATTACTTGATATCTCTACACTACATGTTGTCTAACCTTACATTTCACAGCATTTCGGTTTTACACATAGGGTCAACTTAGAAGACATACTTAGGTTATTTTCTCACAAATCTAAGGCCACCAATATGTTCAAAAGGCCTTAAATAGACTAAATACCAAGTTTCAGCCCAACCAGGGCTCTAAAAGCCACCGAGATGGGCCACCGAGATTAGGCCAAAATTTCGATAGATCTCGGCCAAGATCTCGCCATCTCAGTCAAGATCTCACTCGAGAGCGAGATCTCCCACCATGCCTAGAAGTACAAGTTTATTTTCTTTGGTAAATTCAAATGTTTAGGGACCCCGTCGTATCCCTAATAGTTTTGGTTTTTAGTACTTTATCATTTAAGCAGATGACTTTTCTAGATTTACTTGGTTACTTTTAATGAAGGATAGGAGTGAAGTTTTAAAAATTATTACAGATTGTTTTGCTGAAATTTCTACTCAATTTAATACATCTGTTAAAAATTTTCGTATGGAGATGCTTTGGATAGTATATGCAAAATGCAATTTCTGTTCTGTTCTTCTAAAGGTATTCTTCATCAGTCTAGTTGCTCATACACACCACAAAAAAATAGTGTAGCGAGCAAAAACATAGGCACTTGTTAGAAATAGAAAGCTCCCTTATGTCCCATATTAGTGTACCTAAGCAATATTCATGTGAGGCTGTCCTTGTAGCTTGTACCTTGATAAATCGAATGCCTTCTTCTTTGTTGAAAGATGAAATACCATTTCGAGTTGTGTATCCGAACTTACCCATGTTTCTGGTCTCACCCAAAATTTTTGGTTGTGTATGTTATGTGCATGTTCTTACCCCCAACCAAAGGATAAGTTTTCAGCCAAAGCTCATAAGTGCATTTTTTAAACGTTATTCTCGGTACCAACAAAGGTACAAAGTTTTTGACCCTTTGACCAAATGTCAATTCATCACAGCTGATGTTACCTTCTTTAACGATACACTAAATTATGATTCTAATAAGTTCTTTGAAGATGATAGGTTTGAACCCCCCCCCCCCCCTTATCTGTGGTTGTACCATTTCCTTTTAAGATGCCTAACCGGAGGAATGGCTTGAGGAAAAACTAGACTATGAGACTCCTAACAAAGCCATTGTACTTCCTAGCCCGGATGAGGTTCCAGTTCAATCTCCACTGGTGCAAGTCTATCATTGGCAGAAGAAACAAAAACAGTTAGATGGTGCAACAGTCGATATCACTTATTCTACAAATCTTCCTCTAACGTCTGATAATCTTAAAGATCTTCCCATCACTTTTAAGGAAAAGTAAGCATTCTTGTTCCCACCGTTTTAATATTGTGTATCGTATTTCTCATTATGTTACCACTCTTCACTTTCCGGTTCAGTATCGTACCCTTACCATATCTTTGTCTTCTATTACCATTCCATATACATACTCTTAAGCTCTCTCTCTAATCTGGGTAGGAAAGCTGCTATGGAGTTTGAAATTGAGGCTCTACAATCTAAACATACTTGGACTCTTTTGGATTTGCCTTCAAGTAAGGATATGGTGAAATGTCGTTGAGTATTTGTGATTAAGTACGAGTCTAATGGATCTGTAGAGCGCCTTAAAGCGCGGCTGGTTGCAAAAGGGTATACTCTGACTTATGGTGTGGCCTTTTTTTAAACTTTCTCCCTCGTAGCTCGTTTGATTTATGTGCATATTTTGTTGTCTTTGGTGACTAATTTAGAATGGCCTCTTCATCAGTTAGATGTCAAAGACTCAAAAATGCTTTTTGTATGGAGAATTGGCTAAAGAGGCTTATATGGAGCAACCTCCCAGGTTTGTTGCTCAGGGGGAGGGGGGGATTTTACTAAAATATGTCGACTTCACAAGTCTCTCTATGTGTTGAAGCATTAGCCGAGAGCATGGTTTGAGAAGTTTACTTCAATATTATCTGAAGCGGGATTTTCCCAATGTTATTCAGATCATTCTATCTTTGTAAGAAAGACAAAGTCTGGAATTGTGGTCCTAACTGTTTATGTGGATGACATAATTGTTTCTGGAAGTGATGTAGGCATTGATGAGGTAAAGAAGTTTATGAGTACATGATTCCAAATAAAAGACTTGGGGCATTTACAGAATTTTCTTGAAATTCTTCGAAGCAATCGTAGGATCAGTCTTTCTCAGCAAAAGTATAAGCTGGACCTGCTGACTAAAACTGGTATGCTTGGGTGTAAACCAGTTGATACACCCATGGACTCTCATCACAATCTCACCAAGGATGAAGGAGAGGATTCGGCAAATCCCCAGAGGTATAGACAGTTGGTAAGGAAGTTTATATATCTTAATGCGACTCGTCCAGAATTGTCATATGTTATAGGGGCTGTTAGCCAGTTCATGCACTCACATAAGAAGCCTCACTGGGATGCCATAATGCGTATCTCATAGTATTTGAAGAAGACTCCTAGAAAATGCCTTGTGTACGGGAAAAAAAATTACCTAAAGTAGTGTGCTTATTCAGATGCAAATTGGGCCGGGTCTTGAGATAATCGAAGCTCAATTTCTGGTTATTGTACTTTCCTTGGAGGAAATTTGGTTACTTGGATGAGTAAGAAGTAAATTACAATGGCTTGGTCTAGTGTTGAGGCTAAGTATCGTGCTATGGCTCATACGGTTTCTGAAAATTTTTGGGTCAAGTCTCTCCTCAAGTAGGATTGAAGTTGAAGAGCTAGTTGAGATACTTTGTGATAATCTGAAAGCAATCTATATTGCTAGTAATCCAGTGTTTCAGGAGAGGACCAAACACGTGGAAGTGGATTTGCATTTTGTGCTGGACGCAGTCATGAGAAAAGTTTTAGCCACACCATATGTTTTTTCTGCTGAACAAGTAGGAGACATCTTCACTAAATCTTTCCTTGGTCTAAGTTACAGATTTGGAAACTATTGGCTGTTCTACAAAATTAGAAAGTTACCTTTTACTAGTAGCTTTAGTTTCATATTTTCTTTCCTTTTTGGGAACTGTCTTTAGAATCCTAGAAAGTCAGTTTTTATTTTTGGAATGTATTTAGAATTAGTAAGTTGAATTCCCATCGATTTTGGGACTGTTTTAGATCTTTATTTTTCTGTTATAAATAAAGGCAATAGAGGACAGAGACGACACTACCACAGAATCATCCCTGCCCCTTTCTTTTCCTAATTCACTTCTACTTCCTTTTACTCTAGCTCTCTGATTCCACTTTCTAACTTACAGCTGCACCTCAGTAGGAGATTCTGGTTTGTTTCAATTGTAACTTATAATTTTTAAATTATAATTGAGATTTGACTACTTCCCAACATTTTTTCTTGCATTTTAATGGAAGTTCCAATGTTTTCTTGTATATCCATGTATAGATTTGTGAAAGTACATTATCTAGTTTTGTAAGCATACAACCGGGCATGTGGATGAAGACAAACAGTTTGTGTTAGGTTTTAGTCAAAAGTAGCATTCTCATTCTATTTATTGGCCTCAAATCAGGTATACACAAAATATCAAAACCAAATCCCACCTAAAACTCACCAAAACAATCAACAAAATCATGGTACAATGAAACATTGTACATCATTGTACCATGTTTCGTCGAGGTTTAAGTGAAATCTCGATATCTCGTTTGTCTCAGCCTTGTGGAGACATCGAGATGAGACAAGATGAGATTTTAAACATTGGTTGTAAAAACTATAGAGGCATAAAGTGATGAGTCATACTACGAAATTATTGGAGAGAGTAATTGAAACCCGTTTTGAGACAAGAAACCACTATTACAAGAGCCAATTTGGTTTTATGCCAGGAAGATCTGTAATGGAAGTTATTTACCTTATTAAGAAACTTATGGAAAGGTATAGAGAGTGTAAGAAAGATCTTCAAATTGTTTTTAGTGTCCTAGAATAAGCTTATAACAAAGTTCCTAGATCGTTGATTTGGCTAGTAGTAGAGAAAACAAATGTTGCAAACTTGCAAGTAAATATATGGACATAATAAGAGATATGTATGATGATTTACTGACAAGTTTAAGAACCCTAGGTGGACAAGGTGGTGAATTCTAAATTACAGTTTAGGCTATATCAAGGATCAACTCTGAGCCCATATTTATTTGCACTCATGATGGATGACATAACCAAAGACATTCAAGATGAAGTTCCTTAGTTTATGCTTTTTGCTGATGATACTATTTTGGTAGATGAGACACAAGCAAGAATTATCAAGTTAAAATCATGCAGAGAAGCTCTTTTTTTTTTTTTTTGGCGGGGTGGCGGGGGAAGAACCTTTGAATTAAATCAAAGGAAGATGGAATATCTTAGGTAACTTCAATTGTGATCAAATGAATGATAAGCGGCCAAACTAGAAAGGATAAGGTAAGGAATGATCATATTAGAGGTGGTCTAGGAGTAGCTCCGATAAACGATAAGCTAGGAGAAAGTCAATCAAGGTGGAACGACCACATTAAACAAAGGCCTTCAAATGCCTATGTTAGAGAAGTGATTTAATCCAGATTGAAGGAACTAAGTGTTAGGGGAAGACCTAATATAACCTTAGGAGAAGTGGTGAGAAAGGATATCCAAGGTTTAGGCCTTATATCTAGTATCGCATTGAATAGCGCTAATTGGAAGGTAAGGTCCATAGCCATCCCCATTTAGTTGGTGTTGAAGTTTGGGCTGTACTGTTCACATTAGAAAATAAACTTTAATGAACCAAAACAGCGCAATAACAAGAACTAAGAAGAAGAAAAAAGAAGAGAAGAGAAGAAGAAAGGAGAAGAATTGATAAGAATCACATAAGCCTACGATTCTAGCTTAGCACTACTAGAATTGCAGCCTCTTATTTATAGATATCAATAGTCTAGATTACAACTTGAGAAGCAAGCCATCTTGGCCTCTAAGAAAAGAAATACAAAGTACAACTTATGGACAAAATTTTCAAGTAAAACTTACTCCTAAAATCTGTCCAAAATAGGAAGTACGGAAAAAGGAAAGGTCTGAAATTAGTAACTAATAGAAAATAGAAACTATGCTTTCTAGAAACTACCAAAACTTGTGTAGCAAGATTCCTACATTAGAAAGAGTAGCATATCTAAAAAGGAAACAAGGAATAATGGCATAACCCTGTTCATGTTACTGTTCACGTGAACAGTAACAGCCCAAACTTCAACAATTGGATAAGGCTTCTTCACAGAAGAAGAAAAAAATGATAATATTAATTCCAGCCTTTTACCTTTTCTGCATTACAAACATAGGAGTTGTAAAATGTTAGAATTTCAATGGCAAGTTGTGTTTCAAAGTCATAGTCTAATTAGGATTTTTTTTTTTGGGGTCCCTTATTTAAATAAATGGTTGTAACCAAACAAAAGATACAGTGATTTGAAAAGAATTTTAGTTTCTCTTCAGAAGTGTGATTGTGCGATCTCTTTCCCCATTCCCAATTACACTATTATTCCCAACCAGCCCTCCACCATTTCATGTTGACTGGTACAGAAGTAAAACTTTTCAGCATAACCTTAAATACGATATGGAAAATTAACACCAAATTATACTCCAAAGCTAATGAGTAACTCTCAACATGTGGGATCTATTACCATCAACACATCAACATGTATAGTTTTTTTATGCAGAATACCTTTTGGAACATTTTCTTTCTTTCTTTCTTTTTTTTTTTTTTTTTTTTTTTGGTTTTTAATACTGGAATGAAATGCCGTCCGCAAGGGTCGAACCCATGACCTCTCCATTGAGAAGTATGGATCTTTACCACTCAACCAAGATGCATCTTTCATTTTAATTAATAATTCTCCTCGCTCATCGAGGGGGTGGGGACCAAAAAGAAGAAAGGAGCATGATATTAATTGAATATGCAAAACTACATAACTTGATATAATACTAACCTGTTAAGCTGTAGCATTGATTTGTGTAGAGCAATGAAAATGCGGGTGCTTCCAATTATTTCCTGTGTTAAATAACAATAATAATAAAATGAAAGAATTAGCTAGGGTTGATTGTGGTGTTGTTTCTTTTTGCATTCGTGTGCTTGTATCACCATGTACTTCTGTGATCTTTTATATCAATAAAATTTCTCACCATGAAAAAATTACATATAGAAGTTAGAAATATACATGCTATGTTGTTTCTTTACGATATTAATCTGAATTGTTCTACCATGCAACACCACCTTTTGAACTTGCAACAGTGTTTACAAAATGCATATCCTAAAAGGCAAGAAGAAGAAGAACTAGATAATAGAAGAAGTAATCTTGAAGAAGAAGAAGAACCCCCCCCCCCCCCCCCCCCCCCCCCCCCGATTTCTTGGGTGAAGTTTTATCAATATTTATTGATGTCCACTATTACTACACGATTCAAGATTGGTGCTACCTTTCAATTTTATTCTTATTGTGCAAGCTGAAGTTTTCTTTATGTATTCTCCAGCTTGAGGGGGAGTCTTGAAGTATACGCACTTTGGGCTATTTTATTGTTCATGGTACTGTTCACGTGAACAGTACCGGACAGAAAATCTGTTTGTACTGTTCACATTACTATTCTCGTGAACTGTATAATGCTAGTGGTGCTACTTTACTTTCTATTTCTAATGTAGGAGTTTTGCTACATAAGTTTTGGGAGTTTTTAAAAAGCAAGCGTAATTTCTATTTTGGTGGTAATTTCTATTTTCAGAACTTTCTATTATAGAAGCTAGAAAGTTACTAAAGCTGTAATTTTTTGTTTCTTTTTTCTAGAGGACAATTATTTGTCTCTCAAATTGTATTAGATTCATTAGAAGCTATAAATAAAAGGGCTTTGTGATTCTAGACTCTGAAGCTAGAATCACAAGCCTCTTCTGCTGGTTCTTATTCTCTCTTCTCTTCTTCTTCTTCTCACTTTTCTATGTTCAAGTTCAGCTGCTGTTTTAATTATTTAATGCTTGTTTTATAACAATAGGATCGATGGCAATTTTATAATGTTCTGATAGGTTTCCAACCTGTTTTGTGAGGGAAAAGACACAGAATTACCAAATGCCAATAACTTTTGAGAAAGGAAGGCTATTCAGGAATTAGAAACTAGAAATAAAACAAAAGGCAAATTAACAGGTAACTCTGCTAAGATACGGTGTACTTCCACTTTCACCCATCAAGTCTCCCTATTTACATGAATCTTCCCTGCTTACCAACCTAATTGATTACTAAACCCAGTGTAGTAACTGGAGACCAAAAACTTCAGAATTAAAATTTTGTCAACCAAAACAACCTTCATGCTCAAAATACTCTAACCAAAATGTCTTAGTATGGGGGCAGATTGGAGGGAGAAGATACAATGCAGCTGGCAGCCGTGGAAGTTGGGTGTGGAAGAGATCAGAGATGGGAGATCGAGAGGGACTTTATTAAGGTATTAGAAAAAGAGGAAGGACTTGAAGATCAAGAAGACCAGCAGAGAACTGGGGTCAATCAAAATGCCAGACCAACAAACTTCTTTGATCAGCACTCAGGAATTCCAATAACTAAAATTACACCCCCTCCTCAACGACTTTTCTCTCTCGGCGTTGATCAGAGGTTATGTATATATTCTTTTAGTCCCTTTCTGATTTTCTCAAGATCTCTCATGCATTTCTTATTTATTGCACAGAAAGAATTAGTCAGGTTTCACCCAATTTCTATATTGTTGTAGGCCGCAGTTGAGTTCTTCACTGAATTATTTTTTCCATTGACCAGAATAGATAATCCAATTCTTTTCCAGAGGAAATTCACTGGAGGAAGGGCACTTTATTACTAATATAAGGTTCAGATTCAATGTTAGCTTTGGTAAGGTACCTCCAAAATTGGTTTGTTCAAGAATTCTTGGAGAGAACAATTTGACATCTTTTGGTTAACTATTTAACCTACATTGATCCGCTCCAGCTTGGAAGCTCCACCATGGCACATACAAGGCTCCTCCCGTCCAGGCATTTGGCAGCCAGCACCCTGTCCCCTTACTCTTAGCACCATTGTTTTCAGGAAACCTTGTAGTTTCTAAAAACCCTAAAACAAGAAACTCCATATCTTCAAATTTAGCCATCCAAATCCAACAAAACTTGGAGGACCCTATCCCTATATCATTACCTACAGTCACTCCCAGTTTCAGCCCATTCTAACATCCCTAGCCAGCAAGCTTGTTGAATATTTGTACTCATAAAACCATAAAATCAAGAACCTAGATATAGACTAATTTACACATTGGAACATCACCATACTAGATCAGTGCCCTAGACCATTAGGTACAATCCCTCACCACGTCTCAAAAAAATTACCCAATGTTTGCCCCATCTCAAAATCCTAATTAAGAAAACCCTTTTGTGTATCCTCTTTGGAGATCCCTTAATCAACCCCTTAGGGATTAAAACTTAACTCCTCAACCCTTTAACCCTAGTCCATCATATCAACAATTTCAGCCAATTCCATCAAGGGAACCACAATACTCCATGGGCTTACCTAACCCTAACAAAAAATTTCAAAAACCCTTTCTTGAACCCATTTGAGTTGGTTCTGAAAAAGATCTTGAGCTCTTTCAGTTCTTATCTAGTGGTCTCCAAGTCATGGCTGGCAAGTTCCATCTCAGTATTGTCAGAATGCAACTTTTTCTAAGCTTTCATTAACCAAAGAAAGGCTGGTCCAGAAAGAGTGAGTTGAAAGCCTTGGCCCATTTGTTGGTCGGTAAATCCTTGGACTCTCATCTGTCTGATGTAGGCCCTCAAGCTGTGCCTTAACCAGCCCCATGGACATTGTGGAAGCCATGACATAGGGCCGCTTGAAGCATGAAGAAGTCTGAGAAGCAACAAGCATTACTCATCAATGCAATTTTAGACAAAAAAAGTTTAGACTGAAAAGCAAAGCTAGAAAGAGAAAAGGAATGTGAACTCTCTCTTAGGGGGTCTTCCTGTACTGAATGACTGATCAACCCAATAGACTATTATGGTATTGCACTACTTCTTTGTGGACTTCCTTACTCACTGACCTGACTGACTAACTGATTCGGGGAACGAAGCCCCTAGGTAGACGGATCGCTTGCTTCAGTCATGTCATCGGGGTAAACAAACCTGCTGAAGAGTTCTGGCTCCTAGTTGATCATCTACTGTTTTCGGACTACATCCTGTATGCCAGCAACATCAAGCAAAGCTGGTAATGGATCTTCAAAACTTGGGACCATCTGAGTACTTGAATCAGGGGAAAAAAATTCTTTCAAAATTACCGAAATTTCGATGGAAATATATCCGGTAAATCTGAAAACGAAATGAAATGTAAAAAATTTCCCTAAAGATATATGTTTCAACCGAAATGTACCAAAATTTCAGTACCAATATGTTTCGGCCGAAACGTTACTTTGACAGGTTATAAAATCACCTGTTTTGTGCGAAAAACCCAAAATTTTGAACTATCACCAAAGGAGATTTCGACCAGTTTCGAATTTTTATTATATTTTTCTTGCTTTCACCCCTCAATTCACCTAATTTCTGGAACTCCACTTTATTCAAACACTAGATTTGGTTCTCCATTGATAGATTTTCTCATATCGCAAGGTGAATTTCCAACATCCCCATTTTTTTATTTTTGTTTTGATTGTACCTTAAATCTTCTTGGATTGCTTCCAAATTTAAGTATGTTTACTCTAGAGTGTTGATCTATGAATCTGTAGTGTCAAAATTAATTTTTAATTCTTCCTACTTTTTATTTTATATTTCTACTATTAAAAATTATTTTATAAATTATGTATATTGCTTAAATTGTATATGTATAGTAGATGTATAAGCTTCAAATTAATGTATGTAAGACACCAATTTGTTGTGATGTTGTTGAATCAATTTTTTTGTATTGTTAATTATTTGTTTTTATTATTTGCAAGATATTTAAATAATTTCAAAAAATATTTAAATATTAAAAATAATAATTAATTGTTGTTTCAAATTTTAAAAATAGGAGAGTGTTAGTGGAAGCATGTATGTCATTTTTTAAGCATGTTGTAAAGCTTTTTACGATACTTAGTGTGTATTTTATATATTTTTTAAATTATTTAGATACTAAGAATACAAATTAATTTTTTTTTATATTTAAAAATAGAAGATTATTATTAGAAGCATGTATGTAATTTTTGGAGCATATTATGGGGGCTTCTTAACATACTTAGTCTGTATTTCTTGTATTAGGCTTATCTTTCAAAGATGTCAGACATAGCTTGGCAACACTAGATGCCAATGATAGCTGATAGGAAGAAGACTGAGTGCAATTACTGTAAGAAACAAATAGGAGGAGGTGTGGCCACAAAACTAAGGTTCATAAAGCTAGGGGAGATAAAAATGTCGTAGGATGCACCAAGGTGCCCTCAGATGTGAAGAAGGCCATGGCCTCATACTTGGCGAGGGGAAGCAAAAAAGGAAAGAGAAGAGATTACAATGGGAGGAGTTCGAGGATGTATGCCTAGATGATCTTCCAGAGCTAGGAGAGCAGGATTTTGATCCAGAGGAGCCACGAGAGTATGGATGTGGCCCTGATCCAGAGTCTACACAGATCAAGAGGGCGACAATGATGAGTAAGGAGCAGGTTAGCATTGATGATATGAGGAGGCAGCAAAGGGCTATGGGTTGTGGGTCCTCTAGAGAGCCAACAGGTATGGGAGGCATAGACAGCTCCTGAATCCCTATCAGGAGTCAAAGTGTGAGGCAAGAGGTTCCCATCCTGCAGACCGCAATAAGGGGTCGAGCTTCATTAGCACATGCCACATACCAAGATCTGGAGATTCTTCGCAATGATCTGGCCCTATTTAGGAGGCCTAAGGAAAAGCAGAGAAAGTTGAAGCACTTGTGAGGGAGTGTAAGGAGAAAATGGGGACGGCTTTCTCCAAGTGGGCTATGTACCATAGTATTCTAGCACATATAACCCAAGGGCCCTACTATAGGGTTATGATTAAGGAGATAGATAGGGTTAGGAGTGGTATACAGGGCCCCACCCCACATGAGATATATAATGTCTATTTGCCTAAGCATAAAGAGGAGTTAAATGAGTACATTAATGGATTGAAGCCCATATGGACTCTTTATGAAGTGACTGTGATAAGTAATGATTGGACAGGTCCCACTAGGAAATCCATCATCCATTTCATGTTAAATTGTGATGAGAGGATAGTGTTTCTAAGTCAATAGATGCATCCGGCGAGAAGAAGGATGCAAAATACATTTACAAATTATTGAAGCAAGGGGTGAAGGAGGTTGGAGTGGAGAATGTGATCCAAATTGTGATTGATAATGACTCCAATTACAAGAAAGTTGGGTTGAAGATGAAACAGAACCTCAGGTATTAAAACATGCTTCTACTTCTAGTACTAATTTTAATTTTTTAATACATATTACAATATTACATTACATATTTGATATTCATTTGTGACTTTATATTGACGTCTTAATGGACAGATATAGGCTCTTTTGGACTCCATGTGTTGCTCACTACATTGACTTAATGCTAAAGGACATGAAGAATGTCAAGCTTGTAAAGAAGACCGTGGACCAAGCCCGACAAGTTAGCACCTTCATTTATAACCACACCTATACACTAGAGATGATGAGGGACAGGGTGTCAGGGTGACTTAGTGAGGCCAAGCATAACCAGATTTGCTACCAATTGGATAGCACTTAAAGCTTTAAGAGTAGGAAGACTGGCCTTAAGAGCATGTTTGCATCGGAGCATGGTTTAGCTGGGAGGGTTCTTCATCGTAGGAGGAAGGAAAGCATAGTTAACCATACGCGATGTTAGTTTATGGAACAATGTGAGGATAGTGGTGAAGATGCTTAAGCTTGTGGTGCATGCGTTGAGGATGGCAGATCAGCAGAAAAGACCTACTCTACCCCCCATATGGTTGCAATAGATAGGATGAAGCAGCAAGTTACTCAGATCTACCCACACAGCAAAAAGAAAATCCTCAACATCATCCAAGTTAGATGAGAATCTATGTTGCAGCATCCTTTACATAAGGTTAGTGAGTTAGTAAGTATATTAATCAACTTAATTTTCATTATATTATCAATTTATCACACTATTAAGTACTGACTATTTCCTCTTATTTTTGCTTTTTTTACATAGCATACTATCCAAATCCCAAGTATCATTACAATGACATGCTTTGGATGAGGCAAGATTTGATAGATGTCGTCCAAATTGTAGTAGAGAGGTCGGAACCAGATCCATTTAAACAAGCAGTCATCCTTATGGAGCTGAGATTGTGATTTGGTATTCACAACTCATAGTTTTATAGTAAGTTATTAAGTATTAACCTAGTTATTGTTCTTTTTTTTTTTTTCTTTATATATTAGATGAAGACATTTAGGGATGCCATTGGGAGTTTTGGTTATTCCGTGGCCATATCGGGACAGGAATCCACCTTTGGGGGTAAGTTAATTCATTATAAATTTAATTATTTATATTTTATCTTTCAGTTAGTTATTTAAGTATTGATTGGAGTCTTTGTTTGTTGCAGCTAAATGGTGGTTGCAATTTGGCCATAACTCACCCTATTTGAGTGCAATTGCATGCAAAGTTCTCTCCGAGACATGTTCTGCCACTAGTTGTGAGCGAAACTGGAGCACCTTCAACCTCATCCACTTAAAGAGGCGCAACCGATTGGGTGTGAAGCATCTAGAGGATCTTGTCTATCTACACCATAATATGAGACTGAGGGAGGATCATATTAAATAAGGGCTGGACAAAGAGAGTAACAATATCGAGTTGGCCAACATATTTGAGATGGGTGATGATGATAACCCAGTAGTTGACTGGATTAGGTACAGTGGAGAGCCCTTGTTTCATGAGGAGGGAGGTCGTCCTAGTAGACAAATTTCAAAGGAGATGGGGTCTGATGTGGAGAACTTCATGACTCAAGAGGGGAGCACACACGCAACGCCCGCCCATCCCTTCATGCCACACCTTAGTGCATCCACCCAAAGCGAGGATTTGATTGTCTAGTCCGACACCGAGGATGATGCGACTCAAGCCCCAAGCAATGATGACGATGCTGATGATGATGATGGAGGGGACGAAGAGGGTGTTGGACCTCATGACTAGGATTCAGCTAATCCTAGGGACAGATCACCACCAGCAACAGAAGTATGTGAGAGGCAGGGAGGGGGAGGACGACCACTGAGATTCACAGGCAAGAGTCAGTCTCCTATGCGACACAAGATTCAAACCATCCTGGAGCTATATCTCGAGGCAAAAATGTTTCATCGAAATGTTTGAGGAAGGGGAAGGGGAGACAGCACAACTATAACACAAAGGACATGCCATCTTATGGGTCCTACCATCCGAATGATGCAAAGAGCTTGGTGGGATCTATGAGATCGATGAGCATAAATGATTCCAGAGACTCCACCTCTAGAGGATCCAGATGGTATAGGCCTACAAAGTCCTTATATGATACTGTTGTTGAGAGTATTAGTTCTACTGGGTCGACTTATGGAGTTTATGGTTGTGGACCTTATGGTGTCCCTCCTAGCTATCAGACTCAAAGACAGCCACAAATGGAGCCATATGGTCATGGAACTTATGGTGTCCCTCCCATTGTCACCTATTGGAGTCAACCACTGGAACTTATTGTCAGTATGGAGCTTATAGTGTCCCTGCCCTTGTCGATGACCAGGGTGTTTCTTCATCTATTGAGCAGGTCTTCCACTCTGTACCCCAATCACCGCCAGCCTTTCCATATGCAGTTGAGCCAGTTCCTTATCAAGAGATTCCCAACTTCCCACCATTAGGACATCTTAGGCATGTGGATGAGGCTACATCCAAAGATGCAGTTGTGGACTACGTCGACAACTATATGGAGCAAACATCATGGGACATGTATTGTCCATTGTACGGGTGCAATGGGAAGAGGGAGACATGGAATAGAGTAGACTTGTAATTGGTAATATTCTCGTTTTTTCTCATATATACTATATACTTGAATGTTATCGTTTCAATGGTTTTTTTTTTTTGGTAAACTAATAGCTCCATAGTGTTTATTATGCTTGAAATAGGTAGTATGCATGAATCCAGATAATTTTGAGTCTATATGAGGCCGCCAGCAACAAGAACGGAAAGGGAAAGAGGAAAACCAAGGAAGACCGAAAACAGAAGAGCCCGAGCAACACGAGAAAAAGAGAAAAAAAAAAGGAAGAGAGGCGGGACAGGAACAGGGGGACAAAAAGAACCCGAACGGGCACACAGGCAACAAGCCCAACAGCGAAGGAAAACCAAAACAAAGAGAGGCCCCGGAGCGGAGAAGGGAGAGAGACCCGGGGGAAAACCAAAGAACGAAGAACGAACAAAGAAACAGAGACAAGAAAAAGAACAGACGGAGAGAGGGGAACGACGAAAGAACGAGGATGAAACAGGACAGAAAGAGAAGGAAGAGAGCCAAAAAAAAGGGGGAGAAGGACGGGCAGGACGGCATCCAAAAGCAAGGAAAAAGGACGACGCAGCGGGGCGAAAAACAATAAACCGGGAAGAGGAGCAAGAGGAGAAGGCAAACAGGAGGAAAGACACAGAGGGGAGCCCAAGGAGCGAACGGGGAGCGCACGGGACAGCGGGAGAGGACAGAGGCAGGCGGGGGCCAGACGAGAAGGGGGAAGGGGCGGCCGGCGGCCCGCGGGGGCGCGCGCCTTTGTGGGGGCTTGTTGTTGTTGTTGTTATGAGGCCTGAAATCAAAGTTTGAAACTTCAGCAAAAAAAATCAAAATTTTGGTCAAAACTTGAAAATTTTGACCTTTTCTTGGACCGAAAATTTTGTTATGTTTTGAATCAATACGATCTCTAGTCTAACAGTGATTGACTTCCATATGACACAGTTTTGACATGGTAATTACACTGAACCAGTTAATAGGCTAAGAGGGCCAACACATTTCTATTGAATCTTATATTCCATAATCCATTTTCCACAAGATTAATCTTCAGCAATTTCCAATTTCCTCATTTTTATGATTGAATAGTGTTTTTCATTCAAGATCAGGCAACCTGACTTCTTTGACACCACTTAATTAATGCAAGCTCCTTTTGATTTGCCAGAAAATATTTTTTCGGAAAAATTCAATTTAATTTCAGGGAAAGATTCCCAAGATATTATGGGGGTGGACTCCATGGTCCCAAGTTCTTTAATAATCAAGGCACTACCACTTTATTAGGGAAAACAAGACTGTGAAATTTAACAAGGAATTTGTTTGCCAAATTTATAATCACATTTCAGTAAAATAATTACTTTACACTGGATTACCAGTCACAATGACAAATTGTATTACAATATCATCTTAGTATTAATCAGCTAGCAACTCAACTTAGCATGCAAAGCTAAATAAAATTACTCAAACTCATGAGTTGAAAAGCTCAGAAAATAGCAAACCTCATCACTAGGAAAAAGAAATGTTGATGGCTTCAGATTATCATAATCTTTTAAGCAACTCATTGGCTTGAATCCCAAAAGCCGAAGATGTCCACTTGAAACCCGTTTTATTTCAGATAGTTCCTCAATGGAAAAGCTAACAATCTCACTGAAATAAAAAGTGTGATAATTAAAACAAAATCTAACAAAATAAATTCAAATATTATATTAAAGAAAAGTATGTACCTTAATTTTGTATAGATCAGTTATGAAAACAAGGATAGACCAAATAAATTAACAACAAGCACACAATAACAGAGGTGCTTGGATAACCTTCAACTTTTTTTCTTTTCCATGTTTTTGATCTTCTCGATCAATAGCAACGAAAAAATTCCAGTGATGAAAATAAAACTATAGATACTAACGAAATCGATGTAGTCCCAAACTAATGATGTCCAAACAGCCATGATCCAATCAGATATAACTCTAGGAACTGGTTCTAATGTTCCACTTCCAGGATAGGTTAAGCTAGGGTAGTTCAGGTGGGTCTTCTGATATGGGCTATGATGGGACATTTTCTATGCTTATGGAGATTGAATGTTTAATGTATTAAGGCCAGTTGGGAATGTTTAATGTATCAGTTTAGGTTAGGCTTCAGTTAAAAAAGGTAAATTCTCAAAATGGAGTGAAAACGGGAGAAACCCATAATTGGTGTTAATAGGTGGTTAAATGGATTCAGAAAGGGATGACACTGTGAAAACCGTCCGGTTTAGATAGGTGGTCAAATGGATTCAAAGAGGTGAAACTGACAAAACCATAATTGGTTTAGATAGGTGGTCTTCAATGGATTCAGAAAGGGGTTAAACTGGGATTGAGTGGGGAGTTTACTGGTTATGTAATATCCTCAAAGTTTTGAAGAACCTGGCTGGCTAATTTGAATGATATTCAAATTCTTGATCTTCATTCCAGGAATTAGGTTTCCTGGCAAGATTCCCAACAACCACAGTTGGGATTTTCAGGTCGGGCTGAGATTTGGATCAAAGGTCAGACTGGGTGGGGGAGGGGAATGTATGCATGTAATCAGAGAGAATTCAGATGGCTAAATTCCCAGATTCAAATGAAGGTAGGCCTCTTATGGGGGGATTTCATGAATTCTAAAAAGGAAAAATGACAGTGAAAAAGGGACTGGAGCAGTTTTCTGTTACCTGGGTAGTGGAGGTTGGTTGATGATGGACGTAGACTTAACTTCATCCCTCTGAGGAGGAACTATTTGCCTGACCAACATTTGTAATAGTGCCATTAACTAAATGGCCGTTACTGGATCATTTGGATTGACCGGAGCGATGCTTCTGGTAGATCAGCTGTTCCTGAATTTTCCTGAAGGAATGCCAGACTTGTTTCCTCAGAGGATCATTCTCTTTTTGTTAAGGCAATTTGCTTATTTGTCCAGAGAGCTGCTTGGCCTTTAATCTAGTTAGCAGTCGAGAGAATGACTATGGATTGTCTGCGACAGATGATGGAAATCCAGGTTCCAACATAACTGCCTCTCATCCTATGCTTTGTTTCTCAGTAGAAATCAAAGATTTGGATAGATTTCCCACAGACGACGCCAAATGTTGAAGCATAAAATGACCCTACAAGTCTCAACTGCTTCAGATGCCTTTGGAGTCCAATGTGAGCCTTTCTATAGTCTTCACTTGATCTAGAAGCTTTGGTCCAGCCTGCCAATCAGATTGATTTGCCCCGTATACATGCTGATTTTAGAGGATTCTTAGACCATGTGACTGATGGGAGTCCACACGACTATCACCGATCTGTCTGGCTTACTTAGGTAGTCTTTCGTATAGTGTTTTTTTTTTTTTTTTACTCAAATAAAAATAAATATATTTGGCAGTATTGCCTGTTTGGCAGAATTTATATGGCCAATTTATATTTAAATGGGTTGAAAAAAATACAAAATTTAAAAACAGGTCTTGGCCTATTTTCAGTTTTTCTCATAATTTGAATTGTTTTTGCAGTGGTCTTTAAAACCCATGTGTTTCTAATGGAGATAAGATTAAAATGGTAATTTTATATTCTTTTATAATTTTCTCTTTAGAAGACTTCAGCGGTTCATTTTTGCCAGCCTTCGCTCAGTCATCTGTGAAAGGAAGAATTCCTTCATACAAATCTTGAAGTCCCCAGTGACTCTTATTAGCATCAGAAGCCCTAGATCTTCCTTCGTTCCTTCTAATACTGTTATGAGTTTTGTCTAATTTTGCTTTTGATTTTATCATTCCTTTCTTAAGAGATGGATGATAGATGTGCCGTCTGTGCATTACTTGTTTATGCATCTCACTACTTGATCATCAGAATGGCTGACAACCTCCGTCAGGTATCAAAATGAGAAGGATGGATTCCTGTCAAAAGGGCCGGTTGCTGTAGAACAAGGGACATATACCCTAGTACATCCTGTCAAAGAGATGGCTACCTTAGGGCGTAATGTAAGGGACATACGACTGTTAGATTAGAGTTATGCTGTTATTTTCAATAATGAAACAGGGAATACAGCGGCAGGGTGGTAGTAGATCCTCAATTTTAACATGGGAATGTTCAGAGGTTGAAATAATTCCATTGCTCTAGATCAGCTACTCGTTGTTGCATACAAGCTTGGGAAGTTAAATCTGTTTCTGAAAATCGAGTTGGATTTTCTCTCCTCTCTCATCAGTCTTCGCTTTCTTCTCTCTAGTTGTCTCACTTCTCTCTCGTAATTGAGATCTCTATTCTCCCCTTCCCTTGACACCTTATCAGCAGATTCTATTATTTTCTTTCCTTATATTTCTCTCTCCCGCTGATCCTCCTTTTTCTCACTTTTTCTGTTTTATTGAAGTGAACACAGGGACCTCCCTTGTCCGAAACCCTCAGTGATGCCCCCAGGATGGATCCAAGAAACATTTAGGCTGGCAAAACCCTCTAGGAGGGGTAGTATGGGCATTTTAGCCCTTAAATTACCCCTGAAAATAAATTAGGATTTTGTTGAGTCAGTTTGAGTCTAAATTGGATGTGTTTTGAGTCTTCTATTGTGAGTTCAAGTTGTGTTTGAAGGAGTCCAGTTTGGTTTTATGTTGGTTGCTTTAGTCTAAAGTCATCTAATTAGTATGTGCTTAAATAGATAACTTAACGTGTGTTAATGAGATTCCAATCTAAGGGTTATAACCTCGTAGTAATTTGATTCCTTTTAAAGTGTGTGACAAGAGTTCAGTTTGAGTTGTAATTGGATCTCATTAGTTTAGGGAATCCCACATCCGAGTCCGAGTCTTTATTTTAAGGCTATAAATAGCCTCTTCATGTAAGCTATTTTCAGTATTGGATGAATTAATGAATTGAGTGTTGAGGTTCAGGGTCTCCTACGTGGGTAGGCCCTGGCTGGTGAAAAAGCTTTCAAGTTTTTCTTGTTTTCTTCAATTCAGTAGCTCTCAAGAGATCTTCAAGCATCCAAGCAACCATTCCAGCAAGCATTCCCAATTCCCAAGTAAGTACAGCACCTTCCCACCCTTCCCCCTCCCTTGCGCAAAACCCTAGAAGCCTTCCCCATCAACCGTAGCAGTCACAGCCCCCTCCCCTCTTGCCTAGCCCTAGAGACATCCCAAACCCCCTTGCAATTACCCCCTTCCCCTTCCCCTTCCCCTTCCCCCCTAGAGTCTCCTCCCAACCCTAGACCCTTTCCTAGTAGTTGCAGCCTCCCCCATCTCCTTATTCCCTGCAATACCATATCCTACCCCATCTAGGAAATCTTCAATCCCAGCCCCTTTAATCTCCTTTCAGTCCTCTTGGGATCGCTGGAACCCTAGGAGGAACCCTAGGAACACAGTCCTATCATTAGTTCTGCAGAAACAGTCTTATTTCCCAAGTTCTAAAAAACCCTGCACTTCATCTTCTTCCTTTAAAATTGCAGAAATTTCAAAATTACAGAAATTTAAATTATATTAAGTTCTATCAATTAGATCTTATTCCAGTTTAAGGAACAACAATAGGAAGCAGTTCTGATCTGCAGAACCAGCAACCCTCGACCTTTCCCAAACCCTAGCCGAAACCGTCACTACAGTACCTTTGAGATTCAAATTTCTAATCTGTATTTCATAGTACAATTGAATTCAGATCTGCCGTTAAGTTTCAGAGGGCTCTAAACCCCTTTAAAAACCCTAAACCCCCTATCCTTTGCTGGAATTTCCTGGGCAGCCACATCCTAGGAAAATTACAGCTTCACCCTTAACCCTAGATCTGTGATTTCATCATTTCCTCCCTGTGATAGTCCTTTTCTCCCCTTTTGGTAAATGTTTCTGTTGCCATTATAGCAAAGGTTATAGCAACTCTTCTTATCTATGCTGATATGCAGATATATCATTCAGAAATCACTGCCTAATTCCTTGTTTATGGCCTATCAACAGCCTCTTTTATGAAGATTAGAATTTGGAAATACATCGAGGTCAATTAAGGACTTGAAAAGTAGGAACATGGACAAAAGAAAAATAATTGGAAAATGACCCAAAACAGTAATTGAGAGATCATTTGAAGTTCTGAAGAAGGGTTTTTCTATTTTAAAGATGACAGCTTCATATAGTTATTTGAGAGACGTGTAGTGTTTTCGATATTAAGTTTATAAGAGAAAATTATGGATATCCTACCATTCATGACAGGAGAGAGTTTATACATACAGTTTTTTTCCTTCCAATACAAGGTTTAAAACTTATAAAAACCATTCTAGAGAAAGTTATGCCAAAGACATTTTATTATATAAATCTATTTTACCTAGTGGTGATTACCAAAAGATTTTTGAATTTTGACCCACAATAATTTTTAGCACTGAATTTTAGAAAATTGGTAAAAATAAAAAATGAAAACCATTACCAAAGAGAGTCTTGGTCCCAGGATCCTCATTGCCAAATGCACCCCATTATCATATAAATCCCAAGAAGCACGCTAAGTTGAAGCCACAAGTAGATGAATTACTTCAAAAAGGATTCATTTGGGAGAGTTCTAGACTCCTAGTCCTTATTCAATGTATGCTCTACTCACACCCAAAAAGGATGGCACTTGGATATTTGTGTAGGCAGCTGAGCCATTAACTAGATCGCCATTAATTATAGCTTTCCAATACACAGGCTTGATGACATGCCAAATATGATGGCTCATCAATCATTTCTAAGATTGATTGATCTCAAAACCAGGCACCACCAAATTAGGGTTAGACTTGGGGATGAATGAAAGACAACCTTTAAAATGAAAGACGGCATCTATAAGTGGTTAGTTATGACTTTGGCTTAACCAATGCACCTAGGGCTTTTATAAAGGTAATGAAACAAGTGCTACCACCATTCAATCGCAAGTTTCTGGTGGTTTACTTTGATGACATCCTCCTCTATAGTAAAACACCGTTTTCCCACATAAGTCAATTGCGCCAAGTTTTGAACTGCTTTAACGAGAAAACTTTGTCAATCGCGAGAAATGCACATTTCTAAGTGATCAAGTCATTATCTTAGGAGTTATTATGCAGCACAAAGAGTATCTGCTGATTATGAGAAAGTGAGAGCCATTGTTTAGTGGCCTGAACCAACTAACATCTTTGAGGTGTGAAGCTTCCATGACTTAGGCACCTTCTATAGGCAATTCATCAACCGATTTAGTTCCATTATGTTTCATCACAGGTTACATCAAGAAGTTTCAATGGACTAAAAGTTCTGAGAAAGCATTTAGAGATCAAGAAGTTGATGACAAAGACTTCAATCCTATTCGATCCAAAATTCTCCAAGGTCATCAAGGTCAACTATGCTGCATCTACCATTGGAATAGGAGGTGTCCTATGTAAAGAAGAACATCATGTTGCTTACTTTAGTGAAAAGCTTGATAAATCTAGGCAACACTATTTCACTTACGATAAGGAATTCTATGTGGTTGTCTAGGCCTAGCGTTATTAGCACTAGTACCTCTACCACAAGAATTCGTGTTATTCTTTGATCACCAAGCCTTGAAATCATAGAAGAAAATTTGACCAAAATTGTTGAAATTCGGTCAAAATGTTTGTATTTTTAAAAAACGAAACTAAATTACAATTATTTCGGAGAAGTGTCAAATTTTGACCAAAATTTCAAAGATTTCGACCATTTCGAAGGTTTCAAACGAAATTTCGACCATTTCAACATTTCAACTTGTTTTTCCTCAGTTTTTGTTAATTTCTATCCCATTTTCACCTAATTTCCACAATTCCTTTGCCTTCAAACACCTATTTTGCTCATTTTTTGCCTCCAAACACCTCCTAAGCCACAACAGCTACAAAGGAAACTCTAGCAACAATAGAATGTGAAGCATGAGCCATACCCAACCTTCCAAACTTCCTTTTTTTTTTTTTTTTTTTTTTTTTGTTCATGCCTTAAATGATCTTGTATTGCCTTAAAATTAATATATGTTTAGCCTAGGACTATGATCTATGATCGTGTTTTGTTAAACTTATCTTTTTATTATTTGCTACCATTTTTTCATTTTTTTTTTAATATTTATTTTCTAAAATTATGTATTTTTATTTTATGTATATATGATATATAGGCTTCAACTTAATATATGTGAGACACCATCACTTGATCTAGTCGGTCATTTTATTTTGTTGACTTGTTGTATATGTGACCATTCTAACAAACAAATCATGAATGCAGATAATTTTATGTTTGTATGCAATACAGTTTGCACTTGTCGGAACCAGTCATTTGTTAGTATACTTGAATGATAAATTATTAATTTTTTGGCAAAACATTAGTTCTACTATGTTTATTATGTTTGAAATAGGTAGTATGCAAGAATCCAAATCATTTTAAGTCCATATGAGGCCCGAAATTGAAGTTCCAATTTCCAGAAGAAAAAAAGTGTCCAATTTCGATCGAAACTTCGAAATGTCGGTCTTTTGCAATGTTGAAATTCCTGTTGCGGTCGAATTTTCTTCTTTGCTTGAAATACTTGAGTGCCAAAAAGAAGCCAAACCAGAAGAGCACCAAGTGGGATGAATTTCTACAAGGATGAACCTTTACACTCAAAACATCAACTTTATGATGAAAATAATGTTGTTGATGCTCTAAGCCAAGTCAATATGTACCCCACTCGCACAAATTCTACAAGTCAGGTCAATGGCTACTACAAATAATAAGTGTTAAGGTTGTAGGAGTCACACAAATCAAGGACCAGTGCATCACATGCATTCTTTTTAGTGAGGTATTCACTTCCTTGAGTGGATATTGCCGCTCAAATTTCCTACTGTGGGATGGTTTCCTTTCCAAAGGAACTAGAATTTGCATTTCAAGGACCTCACTTCAAGATTTCCTAATCTGGGAATTGAATGTTGGGGGAGTTGCTAATCATTTGGGTCGAGAGTTAAGAGAAGACTAGTAGTAGAGATCAAATTTTACTGGCTAGAGACGAGAGATGTTGCTAAGGTAGAAAGTTAATTTAAGACATGCCAGACCACTAAGCAACAAAGAGAAAATTAGGTTGCAGCCTCCCTTGCTTGTGCCACATGCCCCAATGCAAGACCGTAGTATGGACTTTATGCTTGGCATTCTAGAACTTCAATAAGACATGACTTTATATTTGTGGTAGTCGACCGCTTCTCGAAAATGGCACATTTCATTCCCTATTCTAAGATAATCGTTGTTACTCTTTTCTCAGGAGGTTGTCAACTACCACGGGTTGCCTCATATCATAGTATCCAAATAGAGATGTTAAGTTTACCAATCATTTATAGCAGACTCTATGGAGGATGATCAGTACCAAACTTCATTTCTCTTATGCATTCCACACCCAAGCAAACAGTAAAATCGAGGTTGTTCATAGGAGTCTAGGGAATCTATTACGTTGCCTCATAGGAGAGTACCATACCAGTTGGGACCGTGAGCTTACCCAAGCCGAGTTTGCCTATGAAAGTTCTAAGAGCCAAACCACTGGTCTATCACCTTTTGTGGTTTTTTCAGGATACCAACACAAGGCACCCATAGATCTTATTTCGTCCATGTCCTGCTCTAGGACTTCCCCATCAGCCGAGTCTTTTGTGCAACATATATTTATTTTACATGTAGGTATAAGATAGTGAACCATGAAGTTATGATCAATATAAGTCCACTGCTGATGTGCATCAATGACCGTAAGAATTTCAAGAAGATATGGTGATGGTTAGGATCATACTAGAGTGTTTCACTAAAGAGAGGAGCAAACTACAAGCTCGTAACATAGGCCTATCAAGGTTCCAAAGCGAATAGGAGCTAATGCCTACACCCTTGATCTACCAGATAACATGTGAATAAGTAATTTTTCAATGTGGAGACCTAGTCCCTTACCATATCACTCCTACTACTACATCTTTCTAACCAGATGGCTTTCACACCCTTCCAATCATTCTTGATGCCTTTGTTGCTCAAAACCCTTTCCTCCACCACCACATCAGTATCATATATGCAAAAGTTTCACAAGCGAATTGCAGCAGTTGAGAAGATCCACATGAGAGAGTTACAGCTACACGAGAGGGTGGGTACCAAAGATTTTTTAGTCAACTGGCATGATCGCCCTGAGATTGACATCACATGGATAACTATGGAGGAGCTACAACGGCTTGACACGAACACACTTGAGTACAACTAGAGTCTTTATTCCCTAGAGGTGAATTATCCTAGGTTGAGGAGAGTTGATGATGCCATGAGTCTTAGGTGATAGTTTTGAGTATATTAGCAACGTCAACATAGATATCCTATGTGGGTCGACAACATTTTTAGAAGCTACCAGATTGACTCTTCGATTTGACAAGAAGCACTATACATAAGACATTTTATTGTTTATTTAGGTTCAGTTTGATTCTTTTTCAAGTCTTTTTGTGGGATAGTTTGGTTTTGTTTGGTTCATTTTTGGGTTATTTCAATTTAATTGAGTTGTGGGTTGATCCATGGGTTATAATTAGCCCATGGGTTATCATTTTTTGGTCTAATTTTTAATAACCTGGAAATCAATGAAAACATTGTAATTATTGGATGAAATCACCCCCCCCCTCTCTCTCTTTCTAAGCGATCGGACCAGATAGGGGCAAGAAGCTCGACTGCCTTACTTGTCATTAAAACACAAGCTAGAGACTTATTGGCCTATATACCCACCAATGTGATTCCCATTACTGATGGACAAATCTGTTCAGAAACAAAGCTCTTTTATCATGGAATTAGACTTGCTATTAACGTCGGCTTATCTATCAATCGCGTCAAGCCTGCCGCTTAGTTAAAGGAGGAGGTGGGCTAAAAGCGCTGGGTTCGAATGATTACAAGATAGACAATGAGACAAAGCCTATAGGGGAGAGCACTTAGACAATTCACTTTTTTTACAGGGAAGTTTGCTGGGAGGAATTCCTCAAAGCGTATTACAGTTTTTCACCAAGGGGTAGATCAAAGAGATTGCAGCGAAGAATTGATCTGAAACAAAGCACTTTATCTGGGCATTGTAGAAAGGATAGAATATGACCCTAATTGTTCTTCTTGGATCGCTCCAAAACGATGGATCTAGGGGGTGCAGCTACGCCGCCAAAGGAAATGCAACACAATAGAACAATTCACTCTGCCACGTAAGAGCCTCGAACCTACCACGCCACCATCCGAGGCCTATTTTCGTTCTCTTCCCTACCCGAGAAGGTGGATCAAAGAAAGGTAGCATGCTTCTCTCCTAGACAAATGGCAGCTTATGTAGTGGTCGCTCTCTCCTAACAGAAATTCTCCTCTTCATTTCATGGCAAGCTCTCCTGCTCTTTCTCTTCCTTTTGTGTGAAATAAAAGTTAAAGTAAAAAGATACCTGCCCCATTTACTTCTTTTCTCTCCGGCAGTCCTCTATTGCTGTTCTTTTCTTCTTTCTTCGGTCTTTTCTCTTCGGCAGCCTTACTGTTACTTTTTCCCCCTTTTACTTTCTTTCCACTTTCTTTCCCTAGAGATTTCTTTCTTTTCTTTCTTTCTTCAATCTAGCGGCAGCCAGCTGTCCCATTTTGTGTTGTTTGTGCCTCATTCCCAACCCCAAGTTTCCTTTCCTTTTTCCTTTTCCTTTTGTTCTTTTTGTCATGAAAAGCTTCATTTCCCTTTCCTTTAGCAAATCTTAATGAAGTTTACAGCAAGCTCTCCTGCTCTCTCTTCTTTTTGCATGAAATAAAAGTTAAAGCAAAAAAAAAACATCCCTGCCCCCATTTACTTCTCTTCTCCCCGGCAGTCCTCTATTGCCATTGTTTTCTTCTTTCTTTGGTCTTTCTGTTCAGCAGACTCGCTGTTATTTTTTTTCCTTTTACTTTCCTTCCACTTTCTTTCCCCTGAGTCTTCTTTCTTTTCTTTCTTTTTTCAATCTAGCAACAGCCTGCTATTCCTTTTGTCATGAAAAGCCTTGCTGTTAATTTCTACTAATCATCTTGTTCCTTTGATATCCACAAAATATTTAGGGTGTTCCTTTGTCACCACAAACTTCCCACCTATTACTTTCTTCCCTTATATTTTCTTTATATGATCTTTTACATTGGTATTTGTTAGTAACAGACTCTTACTAGGAAAGCAATTATTCTTTAGGAATTCTTGATAATCTTGTACTCATTAGGTTTTATATTGACATGATCCCCATCCCCATGTTTCCCTATTGATTCTTGTTTAGTCTTGCTTGTTAGTTAAGGGTTGATATTGCTATTTACTTTGTTACTTTGCCTGATTTGCATGTTAATCAAAATTATCAAATGATTAGCTGCTGCAGATCCCCTTTTTATTTGTTATCCTCCTCTAGTAATTGCCAACCTAAAAGACTTGTAACCAGCCCTTGTAGGCCCCTAGTTTCTAGGGTTCCCCTTGCATTATCCAGTGATGCATAACCAGTAAAAAGAAATAAAAAAAAAAAAGGGGACAAAAAATTTGAATGCTGTTAGTCCCCAAAACTGTGCCGGAATGGTCAAAGATTAAAATCATTTTTTATGTTCTATTGCTTCTTCTAACTCATATTGAAGAGGAAAACAAGTATCCAAGTCAATTAGTTGCTTAAATTCTTAGAACTAAATTTCATTTCATTTCGCCTTCTCAACCTGCTCGGAACATAGTTGTCAACGGCCTCAAGGCGTCACCTAGGAATTCTGGCCATTCTTCAAGTCAAGGTGTCTTAGTGTCACCATGTCACCTTGCTTTGTTTCGCAGTGGTTTTTGTTGACCTCTATTGCCTAGCCTTGACAACTATAGGTAGAAGTGAATCTTGCCAAAATTTCAGCAAATATGGTATAAGTTTGTACCATTTTTTTTATACCCAATTTTTTGTTGGTTTTCAGTGTTTTTTTGGCCTGATTTTCGATGTACACCAATAAACACAATGGATGTGTTATTCTTGCCTAAAACTTAAACCAAAGTGGTGTTCTTGATCAGCACATGCTCAGCTATATGCGGGCAAAACTAAACGATTGGAACATGCATTTTCACAACTGTAAAGATGGATATTATGCAAGAGACCATAGATACATCCTAATACAATACAATACAATACATCAGACGTCCAAAATAACAGATGTACATAATGAATGAGACCTGCTTTAATCTAATAAAAGTTGTTATGTCGAGCTGGATCCATCCCCTAAGTTATGGAGGAGTACTCTGAATACTAGACACAAGGAGGCTATGACATTGAACGGATAAAGTTATCCATGTAGTCCATCACTGCCTTTTATAGGTAGCATCATCAAAATAAAGTAAATATCCTACCCCAAGGAATGTGTCGTATGGCCATGGATTATAACCCGATCACAGAACTGGCATAACTTGCTGCATTGGTCTTGATAGATATCCAAAGATGGAATCCACAAATGATGCACTTGATCCATTGCCATACCCACATGCAGACACGCTACTAGAATCAGTGAATGAACCACCATATGCTCCACCATATCAATATCTATAGCCATAATCCCCGTACAGTAAAACCCCTTCGAATTTTTGAAAGTCCACCAAATTTCAAGATTTTGGCAAAATTTCACCGAAATTTCCGGAATTCCAGTCAGCAAAATATTGCAAGTTTCAATTTCGACTTGCATTTCGTTTCAGCTAGCTCAAAATTTCCAAATTTTGCAAAATTAAAGTACTACAATTGCAGTTCGCATCCCACTCATGGTTCCTGCGTCACAGTTTTGAAGGAAGAGCATCTTACTGTGTCGGACCATATCAGACTTGATTGATCTGGTATCTGACTGCATCACTCCCAGTTGGATCATATTGAATCTACATTGGACTGTATTGGCTGATATAAACAGTTTTTAAGGAATAAGTTTCGTATCAGTTTCGCATATCGATACTGGCTGATATAATGTGATACAGTCCAGTTCTTGGATCAGTGCCAGAGGGGAGATATTGGTGAAGAGGGTTTGAAATAAAAGGCGTTACTATATAGGGCTGCCAAGGAAGAGTCCTTTAGATATAGCTTGGTAATACACCATAGATTTGGTGATAACCAATGGGATAAGAAATGGGAAACTCAACAAAAAGAACAGACTCAGCAATCCTAATTGATTTCGTTCTCTTTCTTCCAGCATTGGCGGGGGTGTGGAAGTGGAGGAAATCTGATTTAACATCCAGACTGGACTGACTCTGATAAGCCCCTAATCGTCAAGGTGTATAAGAGAAAGAAGGGTAGGGACTACAAGATGCAACCTACTACTACTACAAGGGATAAAGATGAAGAGAAGACAGTTGGCAATACCCAAGTGGACAGCAGCCACTAACCTGCTGTAGACAGAAGAACAGAAGGTACCATCCAGCTGGCAACAAGTGATTAACTGAGAGTGGGCAAATTAGTTATGCGTAGGGAGTCTGTTAGGATCCTAAAGAAAAAGGTATGTAAGGAGGGAGGAGGGGAGCAGAGAGGAGGAGGAGGAGAAAAGGTAGCAGCCGAAGGGCTTGCTGGGGAGAGGAGCACCTCTCAGGTTAGGGGAATCATATTGGAAGGAAACCATTGAATCTGAATAGGAGGAGAGGTCATGGTTACTTGCTGTATTTCAATTCCAAGAATCGAATTCATCTAGTGATAGCTGTATGTATCCTTGATGAATGAATATCAGTAACATTGAATAAACAGAGTCAATTCAGGTTGCTGTTATTATTGTTTCTGTGTTAATGAATGAAACTCTGTTTGCTGTTAGTAAGGTGATTGGTAGGGTTCAAGGCTGTGTAGATTGAGTCCTATCAACTTGGTATCAAAGCGCGTCATCCAGGGAATGGTCAGGAGCCAGATGGAGACTAGAGTGGAAGTCAAGACCACCTAACAGAAATCGATTCAAAACTTGAACGTGTTAAGCAGAGTCAAGTAGCATTTATGAGTGAGCTGAGGACTTACCTTGCGAAGGGGAAGGCAGTAGAAGTTGAAACCGATTCTGGCGAGATTTTGACTGGACGTAGAGGAGAAAGTGATCGAACAATTTTCGGTGACAACACTCACGGTGAGCAGAGGAGAATGACAACCCCAAATCGACGTGATTTCCTCACAAGGTACCTTGAGCTTCCTGTGTTCAAAGGTGAAGATCCTCATGGGTGGGCAAGCCGTGCGGAGCGAAACTTCACGATACAAGGATTGAGGATGATAAACTCCAAGCGGCGCTTATCGGTTTCGAAGGACCTGCGTTAGGTTGGGCTCAGTTCCAAGAGTTGCACCGCCCTTTTCGATCATGGCTAGACTTAAAGGAGGAGCTTCATCGACGTTTTGCTTCACCTTAGGCTAAATCCCTGCAAGAAGCAATAGTAGATGTAAAGTAGGAAAGGTCTGTAGCAGAGTATCGCAGCACCTTCGAGCTGCTAGCGGCAGCCGCCGGCGTTAGGGAAGAGGAATGGTTAAAAGGGGCTTTCATGTGTGGACTTAGGGAGGAAATTAGGGCTGAGGTTAGGTTGTTTGAACCTAGAACCCTAGCCCATGTCATGGACCTGGCCCGATCCATCGAGGCAAAAAATGGCATTCTATATGGACCGAAAAAGTTCACGTTGGGGCAGCCCATTACACCATAGGGTTATGGCGGAGCCCAACGAGGGGTGAACAATGGAGGAGTTAATTTGGGTGGACCACAAGTTGGTTCTCCAATTGGTTCGTCGAACCAAACTGGTACTACTCCAAATAATATTGGTCAAAACACTAAAGCCACTCCAGGGGTCATTCTCTCACCCGCGACGACATCTTCTCCGAAGACTGCTACTGCAACTTCCTCCGGCAGCAATACAAGGTCGAAGTGGTTTACTCCTGAGGAAATGAAAGTTAAAATGGACAAAGGACTCTACTTCTATTGCGATGCACCTTATTCGAAGGGACATCAGTGCCCTTTTAAACAGCTAAAAGTAATGATGTTCCATGAAGGAGAGTCAACAACAAACGATGCAACAATGGATTTTGAAGTTGTCGAGCAGGGCGATGAGGTGGGAATCGAACCAACAGGGGTAGAGCTCTCTCACAGGTCACTTGCTGGGTTTGATTCACCGCACACCATGAAATTTCGAGCAACAATTGGAGGATCTACCATGACGGTGCTAGTCGACTGTGGGGCGACACACAACTTCATCGCCCAGAGACTGGTAGAACCTCTGGGGCTGAAGGTTGAAGATATTCAATCCTTTTATGTGGTTCTAGGAGATGCAAAGAAGGTGAAAGGACAGGGGCTATGCCGAGATACTCAGATCATCATCGACGAAACCACTTTCATACAAGACTTGCTTCCGTTTGAACTGGGTAGTGTGGATGTCATATTGGGGGTTGAGTGGTTATCTTCATTAGGTGAAATCCGCCGCAACTGGAAGACCCAAACTCTACAATTCGAATGGAATCAACGGCAGATGAAATTGGTTGGGGACCCTTCTCTGCTCAGGTTAGAGGTCACTTGGGGCCAGGCTTGGCAGACGATACATAATGGTGGTGAAGGGATATGGCTGAAGCTGATGACAAGAGACTCGCCACCAGAGACCAACCAATGTGAAGACTTATAGGTACTGCTGAGAGAATATGAGGTCTTATTCTCAAAACCTACTGGTTTGCCTCCACAGATATTGTATGATCATACCATACGACTGATTGAGGGGAGTAATCCACCGAACATACGTCCCTACCGTTACCCTCACTCTCAAAAGAATGAGGTTGAGAGGCTGGTTGGGGAGATGTTAGGAGCAAGGTTAATAAGACCTAGCATAAGCCCTTACTCCAGTCCTGTTTTGTTGGTGCGAAAGAAAGATGGAGGCTGGAGATTTTGTGTGGATTATCGAGCACTCAATAAGATGACCATACCTGACAAGTTCCCAATTCCAATAATCGATGAATTACTTGATGAGTTGGGTGGAGCAAAGGCATTTAGCAAGCTGGACCTCAAATATGGGTACCACCAAATACGTGTGACTGAAGGGGACGTTGAAAAGACAGCTTTTCGAACTCATGATGGACACTATGAGTTCCTAGTAATGCCATTTGGGCTAACCAATGCCCAGCCACCTTCCAAGCACTCATGAACGAGGTATTCCGTGAACACTCAAGGAAATTTGTGTTGGTTTTTGATGATATCTTGGTGTTTAGTAGGACAATGGAGACTCATTTACAACACCTTCGGGTGGTCTTTGGGTTGCTTGTGCAACACAAGCCAGTGGTGAATAAGAAGAAATGCTCATTTGCCGTGACTTTCCTAGACTATTTGGGTCACATCATTTCAACAGATGGTGTTGCGACAGATCCAAGTAAAATCAGCTGCATGATGGAGTGGCCAATACTCAAGAACCTCAAAACTTTGAGGGTTTTTTTAGGGCTAACAGGGTACTATCGGAAATTTGTTAAAGATTACGGGAAGATTGCTACACCCCTTACAAATCTGTTGAGGAAGGATGCTTTTCATTAGGACAATGTGACTAATTCTGCCTTTGAAGCTTTAAAAGCAGCTATGACTACCATCCCAGTGTTAGCTATGGCTGATTTTTCTAAAGAATTTGTGGTGGAGACAGATGCATCGGGTTTTTGGTTTGGGAGTTGTTTTGATGCAAGAGGACCACCCTATTGCGTACTGGAGCCAAACATTATCTCCAAGGGCCCGCACCAAATCCGTGTAGGAAAAGGAATTAATGGTTGTAGTCTTGGCAGTTCAAAACATTATCTCCAAGCAACGCGCAACACTATGGCCCGGGTGTAGTGATAAGTGGGCAAGAGTTAGCTAGGGCGTCCCCTGTAAGCAACGCGTCGCATCGTCGCCCGGATGCGGTGATAAGTAGGCAAGGGTTCCCGCGCCATGGACAAGTGCGGGTAAAGAAGCTAGTCCATAAGCGTAGGATTAGATTGGCATCTTGGAACATAGGATCTCTAACTGATAAGAGCTTAGAATTGATAGATGTTATGAGGAGAAGAAGGATTAATGTAGCTTGCATTCAAAAGACTAGATGGAGGGGTAAGAAAGCCAAAGAGTTGGATGACTTTAAACTTTGGTATACTGGGATAAAACAAATAAAAATGGAGTGGGTATAATAGTGGATAAAGATTTAAAAAATGATGTGGTGGATGTTAAAAGAGTGGGTGATAGGATTATTGCTATCAAGCTTGTAATGGAGAAAGAGTTCGTAAATATAATTTGTGCATATGCACCTCAAGTAGGACTAGATGAAAGTCTAAAGCTAGAATTTTGGGAAAATATTGATGGATTAATGCAAGGAATTCGTCAAGGAGAAAAGATTATCATAGGAGGTGATTTAAATGGACATATTGGAAAAGATCAAAGAGGATATGAGGGTGTTCATGGAGGATATGGTTTTGGAGAAAGGAATGAGGAGGGGATTTCAATTTTGGATTTTGCTGCTGCTTTTGATCTATCTATTATAAATACTTCAAAAAGAGAGATGAACATTTAATTACTTTCAAAAGTGGACAGCATAGAAGCCAAATAGATTTCTTCCTAACTAGAAGGACTGATAGATTGTTGTGCAAGGATTGCAAGGTGATACCGGGGGAAAGCTTAACTGCACAACATAGACTTGTGGTCTTGGATATGTGCTTAGTCCCAATAACACATAAAAGGTCCAAGGTAAACTATCCCAGAATAAGATGGTGGAATTTGAAAGGAGAGTACTCTAAATCCTTCGTTAATGAAGTAGTCAAACAAGGAAAATGGGATTTTAAAGGGGATACCAATGCAATGTGGAACGAGATGGCTATGTGTATTAAGAAGGTGGCTAAAGATGTTCTAGGTGAATCAAAAGGAAAAATCCATTCCTATAGAGAGACGTGGTGGTGGGATAATGAGGTTCAAGCTGCCATTAGGAATAAAAAAGCTAGTTTTAAGACATGGCAAAGAACTAAGGATGTTGAGGATCTTCAAAGGTATAGGTTGGATAGAAATGAAGCTAAGAAAATTGCGGGAAAAGCAAGGGAAAGGAAGTATGAAGAGTTATACAATAAGCTGGGCACAAAGGAAGGGGGAAAATCTATTTATAAGATAGCTAAGATGAGGGATAAGAAGAGTAGAGATCTTGTCCATGTTAGATGTATTAAAAATGGAGATTGTAAAGTATTAGTTTGTGAGGAGGATATTAAGAAAAGATGGGAAACCTATTTCTCTAGTTTACTAAATGAGCATTCTTCAAGCACTTATGTTTCGGAAGATTACACTTTTCACCAAGGCACCAATGTCCGAACTTATATACGTAGAATTTCGATGTTCGAAGTAAAAGAAGTTTTAAGGAGGATGAAACTCGGCAAGATTGGATGAGAAGTGTTGTGGTTCCAATTTACAAAAATAAAGGAGATATTCAAAGTTGTAATAACTATAGAGGCATTAAATTGATGAGCCATACGATGAAATTATGGGAGAGAATAATTGAAACCCGTTTGAGACACTTAACTACAGTTACGGAGAACCAATTTGGGTTTATGCCGGGAAGATCTACAACGGAGGCTATTTACTTAATTAGGAGACTTATGGAAAGGTATAGAGAATGTAGGAAAGATCTTCATATGGTATTTATTGACCTAGAAAAAGCTTATGATAGAGTCCCTAGAGCGTTAATTTGGCAAGTACTAGAGAAAAGAAGTGTTGCAAGTAAATATGTAGATATAGTTAAGGATATGTATGATGGTTCGGTGACTAGTGTTAAAACAATGGGGGGACAAAGTAATGAATTCCCGATAACAGTTGGGCTACATCAAGGGTCAACTTTAAGCCCATATCTATTTGCACTGGTAATGGATGAATTAACCAAAAACATTCAAGATGAGGTCCCTTGGTGTATGCTTTTTGCGGATGATATTGTGCTGATTGATGAGACCCAAGTGGGGATTAATACCAAATTTGAATCATGGAGAGTAGCTTTGGAATCAAAAGGCTTTAAACTTAGTAGATCGAAGACAGAATATCTAGTTTGTAACTTTAGTCATGATCGGGCAGATGATGAGGTGGTGATACTTGACGATAAAGAGATTCCTCAGAGTGATTGTTTTAGGTACCTTGGTTCAATCATAAGTAAAAGAGGTGATTTAGAGGATGAGCTTTCCCAAAGAATTAAAATAGGGTGGATGAAGTGGAGAGGTGCGTCCGGGGTCTTATGTGATCGGCGCATTCCATTAAAGCTTAAAGGAAAAGTTTATAGGACCGTTGTTCGACCAGCTATGATGTATGGTGCAGAGTGTTGGGTTGTTAAAAAGAATCATATAGATAAACTCAGTGTAGCAGAAATGAGGATGCTAAGATGGATGAGTGGCAAAACTAGGATGGATAAGATAAGAAATGATCATATTAGAGTTGGTCTGGGAGTTGCTCCCATAAGTGATAAGCTTAGAGAAAGTCGTTTGAGGTGGCACGGCCACGTTCAACGGAGACCTATAAATGCTCCTGTATGGAGAAGTGATATAATCCATATTGAAGGAACTAGAAGAGCTAGGGGTAGACCTAAGATAACCTTAGGAGAAGTGGTGAGAAAGGATATGTATAGCTTAGGCCTTGTATTTAGCATGGCCTCGAAACAGAACGATTGGAGGGCAAGAATCCATGTAGCCGACCCCATTTAGTTGGGACAAGGCTTATTATTGTTGTTGTTGTTGTAGTCTTGGCAGTTCAAAAGTGGTGACACTACTTGTTGGGGAGGCACTTCAAGGTGCGCACTGACCAAAGAAGCCTAAAATACTTGATGGATCAGAAGCTCATGGCAGAAAATCAGCAAAAATGGATCATGAAACTCTTGGGATACGATTTTGAGATCATCTACAAACCGGGCTGTGAGAACAACGCGGCTGATGCATTATCCCACTGCACGGATGAGGAGCTTCAGCTATCCACTCTCACAACAGCAGTTTGGGAAGAAGGAGAGGGATTAGATGAGGAAATGCGCACTTCTCTGCGGTATAGAGATCTGATCCAATCACTTTTGGGGGGTTCAACAGATTTTCCACAGTATCAGCTGAAGAAGGGGACCCTTTTTTATAAGGGGAAGTTAGTAATTCCTGAAAAATCGAAGTATATCCCACGATTACTAGAGGAATTTCATGCTACACCATTTGGGGGACATTCAGGATCCCTACGAACTTATAAGAGGTTAGCTGCTGTGATGTATTGGGTAGGGATGAAAATAGCTGTTACAGAGTTTGTGGCTGGCTATGATACATGTCAAAGAAGCAAACACCAGTCGATGAAACCTGAGGGACTGCTTCAGCCCTTACCTATACCAGATCAGATATGGGAGGATATCAGCATGGACTTCATTGGTGGACTGCCGAAAACTAAAGGGGGGGACACGATGTTTGTGGTGGTCGATAGACTCTCTAAATATGCACATTTCATTCCCCTTCTCCATCCATACACTGCCAAAGATGTTGTTCTCTTTAGCAAAGAAGTTGTCTGATTGCATGGGTTTCCACACACCATTGTGTCTGATAGAGACCGAGTATTTATCAGTGATTTTTGTACTGAGCTGTTCAAACTTGCAGAGACTAAACTCAGATTCAGCAGTGCTTATCATCCTCAGTCAAATGGCTAAACTGAAGTGGTGAACAACAGCTTGGAGATCTATTTACGCTGTTTTTGTGCTAGGCAGCCGAGAAGTTGGACCACATGGCTATTGTGGGCTGAATATTAGTATAATACCTCATACCATTCAGCCACCAAGCTCACCCCATTTCAAGTGGTATATGGTCGTGCTCCTCCAACGTTGTTGAGGTGGAAGGGAGATTCTTCTAAAGTGAATGAAGTTGATGCCTATCTTAAAGATCGGGATACCATTTTAGAGGAGCTGAAGAATAACTTGCGAGTTGCACAAGATCGTATGAGAAAATCGGCCAATCAACATCACCGGGAGGTTTCCTACCAAATAGGAGAAGAGGTGTTTCTTAAACTCCAACCATACCGCTTCAAAAAATTGGCCAAGAGGCCTAATGAGAAGCTTGGACATCGTTACTACAGGCCCTATCAAATTTCTGCTCAAATTGGCCCTGTAGCATACAAGCTCAATCTCCCAGAAGATTCAAAAATACATCCCGTATTCCATGTATCCCAATTGAAGAAAGTGCATGGTAGTCACACTAACACCCAGCCACTACCTTCCTGTCTTATGGAGGATGGAGAGCTGCAGCTACAACCGGAAGAATTATTAGCAATTCGCTACTCTTCACGGGGTACATTAGAGGTGCTGATCCAGTGGAAAGCTTTATCCTCACGTGAAAACACTTGGGAAGACTTTAATGAGTTACACAAAGAATTTCCAGATTTTCACCTTGAGGACAAGGGGAAACTTAAGGGGGGAAGTGTTGATAAGCCCCTAATCGTCAAGGTGTATAAGAGAAAGAAGGGTAGGGACTACAAGATGCAACCTACTACTACAGGGGATAAAGCTGAAGAGAAGACAGTTGGCAATAACCAAGTGGCAGCAGCCACTAACTTGCTGTAGACAGAAGAACAGAATGTACCATCCAGCTGGCAACAAGTGATTAACTGAGAGTGGGAAAATTAGTTATGCGTAGGGAGTCTGTTAGGATCCTAAAGAAAAAGGTATGTAAGGAGGGAGCAGGAGAAAAGGTAGCAGCCAAAGGGCTTGCTGGGGAGAGGAGCACCTCTCAGGTTAGGGGAATCATATTGTAAGGAAACCATTGAATCTGAATAGGAGGAGAGGTCATGATTACTTGCTGTATTTCAATTCCAAGAATCGAATTCATCTAGTGATAGCTGTATGTATCCTTGATGAATGAATATCAGTAACATTGAATAAACAGAGTCAATTCAGGTTGCTGTTATTACTGTTTATGTGTTAATGAATGAAACTCTGTTTGCTGTTAGTAAGGTGATTGGTAGGGTTCAGGGCTGTGTAGATTGAGTCCTATCAGACTCAAACAAATCTGCTCATTTATCAAGCCTGGGCAACTTTTGACCACATTTCACTAGCTTTTCACTAGTCTCACGTGACTTGCCCAAGTCAAAACCTGATTTTTCAGCAATGATGAGAGAGTACATAAAATTCAATTAATTAACATACTAGCAGACAACAGTAATCACATTAACAGATAAAAATAGAATAAAATTGAAAATAAGATCTAAGTTTACAACATGCATGGAGCAGCTGAAGTTTCTAGAAACAAAAGCAGAAACATAAACAGGAAGTAATAGTGAGGCAAAAAGAATACTAACTTTTTATAGGATTGAAAACGTTTTCTAGGCTCTTGGACTAATGCACCCGTGTCAGCACAAATAAAAGACCTTTCAGTCTGCAAGTAAGCAAAGAACTATTCAGAGAAGTAAGAAGAATAAAAACATTGTGGGACAACAAAAAACCCAAGAATAGGAATCTAGTACGAATAGTTTCCACCAACATTGAACCAAAATTTTAAATAGGAATAGAAAATAGTAGGTCTTGAAATTAACTCCATTTGTTTACACCATTAAGAACATATACTGCATCAATCTTTCAATGTAGACTAACCACCTAACAATCAGTGCCTGGTTTAGAAAATTTGGTTTCACAATGGAATACATTCTTAAGCTGTAACCTATTAGCCTCCAAAACTGAGCTATTCTGGATTGACCTTGTTCCTCACAATGTAGAGCTTAAAATTGTTTTGAGTGTTTGGAAGTAATTGACCTCACAATATCAAGCATGCAAATTTCCAACACTCAATCCTATTGAGGCTACATCACAAGGAGGCCAAAGGGTTCTGAAGAACCATGCAAATTTCTCTAGCCCAGAACAAAACGAATAATATTTTGGAGGCTGATAAATTAAACAAGCACCACCAAGGATTTATGGCCACCGATACTCAGCACACCAAATATTTGGGAGCAAAAAGGCTGAAAATGTGGGAGGGGGGGGGAATGCAACTCAACTGGTTTTCACCTTATCCTTACATAAATGATATTCTGTCACTCTAAAACTAATACCAAAGTCAAACTAGGGTATGAAGCAGCAATTATAAATATGCTGACCCATGAGTTCTCTAACAGTGCATACAAGGTGCCAAGGATGGACAAGACACCAAAAGTTGTTACATTACCTTTAAAGGAAGATTGGTAACAGAATCAAGCCAGGTTATTGCTCCTGCAGAATAAATAAATAAAAACCCAAGATAATAAACACTACATAGGCTTTTTCATGGTGAAGAAAGTATTATTTGACAAATGACAACTTGATCTTAATAACCAGGACCGTGAAGAAGAGAATGGAGAGAGAGAGAGATACAACGATGGGAGAAAAGGGGGAGCGTAAATCCAAGGCCCTCCATAAAATTCAATTGTTTTACCATAATCTGGCCTCACTAGAAATATTGCATTACAGAACCTAAAACGAGTTGGACGTCCAATTAAAAACAAGGATATGCAAATTACTATACAACAAAGTTCAAAAGGAAACTCAACAGTGAACTCCCTGCTCTCTCATGATTTAACAAGTACTGCGGTTTCTCTTCATGTTACACCTTAACATATCACACATGGATATCCGTACCTGGAAGGGTTGGACGAATTAAAGCATATGTATTCAGTTCAATAGATATGCCATTAACAATTGAGAATGTAATTCTTCTAACTTTGCGCTTCTTGAACATTCTTTTTCTCAGTTGATTCTTCATATCTTCCAACCTGCCATTGAAAAGCCATACCATCAAATGAAGATAAAACACCAAGTTTGCATAACAAAACTTCTCAAACGGGAATCTAAGGCTTAGTGAACCAGACCTCTAACAATGACCGAACAGCATGTTTGCTAGTTTTAGCGATGCACTAGCAATTTACAACTTTTAATATTCACTAATTCAGAATTCTTTATTTTAACTGGTCGATCAAGTATCATTTTTTGTTCTTTAGACCGTGAATATGATAATTATGTCTATCGGCATAGTGATATTGTTATCAATATTGCCACCCTCATGAGCAGTTACTTAAACAGGTAAGCATGTTTGCTGTGTCATGTAGGTCAGTTGATTTGCCTAGGTACTTTACTGGAATATTTGCCCATGATGGAGGATGTGTTGAGAGAATTTTTAAAGTGTCATAGTTCTCAATGAATTACTAACTATAGATCACAAAGAGGTACCCATGGTTTGTGTGAAAAGTTGTATATAACATGCAACTAGAAAGAAGAATAGCTAAACAACAATCTTATTATTTAGAGTGACAAAAGAACCATCTGGAGTAATTTCTTCTATGTTTTGGCTTGAAGGTAATCTCCGATTACCTTTGCAGGGTTTATCAATGATCATATGTAAAATAACTTTATACATCTATGACCTCGATGAAAGAGAGAACATACTTCTCTCCTGCTGATGGAATGAATTGCTTAAGATCATCACCTTCCAGCCCAAGCAAATCCTGAAGTACAACAGTTAAGGAATAAATCATAGGTGTCAAGGCACTAGGCAAACCAGTGCAATGGAGCCAGTTAAAATGCAAGGCAAAACAAAATAAGCCAGTAAGGCGTCCAAGGCAACCAGGTCAACCAAAGCACCTGGAAGCCAAGGTGCCCAACTAAACGCCTTGATGATTTATCATAAATTGGAGCAAAGACATCTGGAGTTCAATATAGACATTAGAGGGCTTGGTCATACAGCATAAAAGAGGGAAATATTAAACTCATCATCTGAACGACTCAAGGGAAGCAGTTCAATTGATATGCCAAGATCTTGAGCATCCTACAGGAAATAGTAACAATTAGCTTGAGTGATGAAGAAAATCCATTAACTTCCCAAGCCATGAAATTTGTGCAAAGTATAAATATAGTACTCTTGCACGCTGTATCGTTGTCCTTATCATATCTGTTCTAGTCGCCCCTTTGATACTTCCAAAAGGATCATCTTCATTTGTAAACAAAAGAATCCGCTTATCCACAGTTTTTGCAGACCTGGAATCATTAAACTCATGCACATATTAATACCCAAGTACAAGTGGAGGTTCTTAGAAGAATATACAGAAAGTAAAGTAGAAGGGGAAAATAGTGATAACATTTGGTATTACCCTTTACGTAATAAAGCTTGGGCAACCCAAAGGGCATTGTAAAGAGAGTTATCCCGAGACTCAGAACTAATTCCATATTGACTACCAATTTTGCTTGTAAATGTATCTGTCACAAGAAAATATTTAATGATCAACCAACCACTTCACTTTGAAAGGTCTACAATTTTGTAAAACCTAAACATCTGCCACAGATCCAAGGTAAAAGTTCAACCAAAAAAATGGTATAACATTCAATCACCTCTGCAACAGCCAACCCAAACTCCAACAACCCCCCCCTTCTTCTTCTTCTTCCTCTTCTTCAGGAAGAAACCTACCACAGTATCCAAGGTACCTCAAAAAAAATTGCTGCAACCTTGATAAAAAGCAGAATATTCTGAAAATCATAACTTCACCGTATCCTCATGAAATTCTGGACTTACTATTTTCTTCTTTGAGATGCTTGACTCCTCCAGCTAGGGGATAGATAAAGAAAACCATCGCTCAACTGTTACGAGTAACTCCTAAAAGAGAAATCTAATTGCACCTGGGAAAGACCATTTAAGCTCTGGCAAATGCCCTCAAAAACGGGTTGATCTACGGTTTATGAAATTTCTAAGCTTAACTAACCATTACAAGACATGATACAAAGCCTACAAAAGCACATAAACATCAGAGAGGATATTCAGCACAGAAATTTCCTTCTCAAATTTTGATGCCAGAAATTTTGATGTCAGTTTCCTACCCAAAGTAGATTATTCTGAAAATTCTCCATCAACAATCTTTCTAGAAACTTTCTACTCAGTTTTCTCCATTAGTCAGTCGACTCAGTCCATTCCCGTCAGCCAGCCGGTGAGAGCAAAAAGTATGGCATGTTAATATTTATCATTATTTCACTAGAAATAAGGTCATTTTTTTTCCATAAAGTGGGCAAAAAAGAAAAAGAAGAGATTTCTTCAGAAAATGGTAGAACCAACTCCATTTCATGTTAGAGCATAGCAATGGCCCAACCATAAAAGAAACAAACGGTTTCTATTAAACAGCAACCATGGGGGAAGAAAAAAGAAAGAAAAAGAAAAAGAACCTGCCTAGTCTAATAGCATGTTTTTTTATTTTATTTTTTTTATTTGTGGGCGGGGGGGGGGGGGGAGACGAGGTTTGAGGATTCCAAAGGCCAAGCTCCAAAATTCACCTTCAATCTGACTAAACTCTTTTATAAGCCTTGCTGTTGGCCTGTCTAAATCTTCCCGCTCTGCAACATTGAATACAAAAACACCATTTAACTCTTGAAGATTTTTCTTCACTCTCTGCAGAAACATAACAGGATAAATTTCTATGTGCTGAATATAGTTTGAACTATAAAAGAATCATTAAGTACAAACATGTAAGTTGGAATACAATTAACAGAGTTGCTAAAATTCACCCCCCCCCCGCCCTAAAAACCCAAAAAAAAAAAAGCACAGTTGCTAAGGTCACAACCAATTCATACTGGTTTCCCACATAACACCATGATGGAAAGAATGTATATTATAGAGAACATTGAAACTTGCATTAAAATGCATGAACAATTACAAAAACAACTACAAGAACAAGTTAAATTCAAGAAGTCGTAACAGGCTAAACTCAGTTTTCAGTTTTACAATGAAGAAGCTACAACAATAGTAGGAAATATTGCCGAAATATTGGCAAAACTAGGCGATATTTCACCGTGTCGGTAGGTGTCAAAATGAAACTCTAGGCAAAAATGATAAGTCTAAGAAATTGCCGATTATTTCGGCGATACAAGAATGATATTTCGCCCAACAGTCAAAATATTGACCGTTGGCTGAAATATCGCTCATGTGTCAATTTCTCAGCAATAAATTGCCTTTTTAAGGGATGCCAAGGTCGACATTTTGCCTCATTCGAGTGAAATTTTGACCTTTTCTCTTACTCTCCTGTTTTACCTTGATTCTTGCTCTGTTTAGAGTCGATCTTTGACATCTAGCACTAGTTCTTGCGTGATTCTTTCCAACAAAAGCGTGCATCGCATCGATCAAGCAGTGTTCCACTCAAATCTTGGAGATTTTCATCTCAGAGGTAACCATACTTCTCCAAACTTCATTTTCACAAAATGCATGATAGCATGTTGTTGGATTGGTATGGAACTAATATATATTGAACATTGTGGGCAGATCTAACAAACTCACAGTGTCCAATTTTTATTTTTTTTGCAAAGTAATTTATTTATTTATTTGTTTATTTATTTATTTTTGGGCGTATTTTCCTAAACTAGAAATGCAACAGCTATGGGTACGCACTTAATATATGTTGAACATCATGGCCCGATCTATGGTCTAATGAAGTCAAAATATTTTTTCACCCAATAAATAATTATTTTATTTTTCAAAAATTATTAAGATATTTATACAAAATATCAATAACTATGAAAAATACCAAAAAAAGGGCAAAATGTTTTGATAATGATAGAAAATTATGAAATATCTATCTATGTGTTTTTTAAGTGTTGTCCATGTGGTTTCATCACCAGTTTTGGTATGGAAAGCCTATTTCTTGCCAAAAAAATTAAAAATTTATTATATTAAAAAAAAATACATAAGCAAGGGGGGAAAAATTAGTAGCTAGGTACATGATTGTTCCTTTTTCTGGAGAAATTATTTTGGTGTTGTTCAGTGACTTATGCAATCATTTTGTATGCAATAGTGATCATGATTGCTAGTGGGACAACCACAAGGAAAGCACAAAAAGCAAGAAGATGGAGGGTTGACCTTATATGGCACTATTGTGTGGTGATTAACAAAAACAAAAACAAGACAATGTAATTTCTATAGTAACCGGTTAGGGTCAAGTGGCATTAGCAAGTTTAAGGCAGACATCACTGGAAGTTCGAAGGATGAGGCCACATGCATGAAAGTTGGTGTGAAGGTAGTGAAGGCAATCAGGGAATTAGAGAAAAGGAAGGGGAAGAAGAAAAATGAAAAGAGGAGAGAGGCCAGAGCACTCGATGACGCAGTGCAGGGACCTTTAGCGTACAAAGTTAATTCTAATTCTCAAGAGGATGTTGACCTGTTGATGTGGGCAAAGAATAAAAGGAGAAGGAGATGAGGCGTGCGATGGCAGAGAGCATGGCATCACACCAGCATGAGCAGGAGAGGGCTAGAGCTAAAGCTATAAAAGTTGTCACTCTAGGGCTCTAGGGGCTGGAGCATCTGGGTCAAGAGGAATGGGCAGTATTTATGACATATTTAGCTGATCACAAAGTTAAAGGACCACTCCTCCATCAGCAGCTGATTATCAACGCCATCAAGACTCAATCCTAGAGCAGAATCCTGATGTTTTGAGGATGAGGGGGGCGAAGGAGCAGAAGATCTCAAGTGCATGAAAGAACACAAAGGGCAAGTTTAAAAGTGCAGTGGCAAAGTGAATGCTCTTCCACACCATTCCAACAAACACAACACAGGGACCGTACTACAAGCTTATGATAGACACTATTGCAAAGGCAGGTCCTGGACACGCTGGCCCCACCCCTAAAGAGTTAATCACCACCTTACTTACATAAGAGAAGGAGTCGGAGAAATACATCTAGGATATGAGACCCTTCTGGGAAACATAAGGATGCACTATTATGTCTGATGTAGGTACTGGTCCGACGAAAAAGTCCATCAACTTCATGGTGTATTGCGATAGGATTATACCTTTGAGATCTGTGGATGCTACCAGTAATGTAAAAGACCACAAATATATCCTTGGTTTTCTACAGGAGGTGGTGGAGGAGGTGGGGCCAAAGAATATAGTGCAGATCATCACCAATAATGGCTCGAACTTCATGAAGGCGGGTGAGATGATAACGAGGTGAAGTGAGTATCATCTTTTTTGGACACCCTGTGCAGCCCACTATATCGACCTCGTGTTGAAGGGTAATGGGAAGATCAAAATTGTCGAGGGCGTAGTGGAGAAGGCTAGACAGGTGACGAATTTCATTTACAATCATCTCTACGCTCTCGACATGATTAGGGGATCATGTAATGCTGACTTAGTGCAACTTTCTCCTACGAGATTAGTGACCAATTTCGTCGCCCTTAGTAGTATACAAGAGAAGATGCCTAAGATCGATGTTTGCATCCCAAGAGTGGTTTGATTGGGTAGATCCAGGTTAAATAAGTAAATTTTATGCAATTATTTTATTTTACAAATTATTACACTATCTATTAAGTACTAACTTAATGTGTTTGTCATAATTCAAAACCCAAAACAGGTGCGATGCACAACGCACCATCTCATCTAATTCCTGGAGAAATATAAAGATTGTCAAGCAGACCATAGACCCCATCTATAAAGGTCTTGCCTATGGTGGACTCCTCCTTGAAGGGTCCCATTATACCCCACTTGTATGCAGCCATTCGACGTATGAAGACTACCATAGAGAGAGCAAGCCCAAGAGGCAGCCAAAGTTTCCTAAACATCGTTAATAAATGATGGACCCAACATCTTATGCATCCACTGCATAAGGCTTAAGTAAATATTGTGGGTTGTTACCTTGTTTTGTTTGTAATTCATTCAATCTTAAATCTAACTGTGAGTTTGTGAATTGTGAAGCCTATTATTTCAATCCCAAACATCAGTACAGCAAACATCTAAGGTTGAACACAAGACTGCTTGAGGCCGTGATGCAAACGATTGCAAAGTTGGAGCGGGACCTGATGGTCCAATCATTTTCTAACAACAAGGTGAGATAGTAGGGATTTCGACTTAGGACTTACATTGACTTTTGAAAGAATTTAGCTAACCATCATTACAAATGATTGTAGATATAGTTGTTAAGGGACGCATTTGGGTCCTTTAGCATAAATGTTGTTCTAAGGGGACAAGGTGACACTGATCCAAGTTAGATGTATTATTATTATTACATTTTACAAATAAGTAGATTATATGTTAAGTATTAACTTAATGATTTTGTCATAATGCAGCTAAGTGGTGGCTATAGTATGGTTTGAGTGCAACGAACCTCAAAAGACTGACAATTAGGATCCTCTCCCAGACTTGCTCCGCTCCGGGTGTGAACCGAACTAGAGTACATTCAGCTTGATCCACTCAGTGAGGAGGAACGGGTAGCCAGTGCCTAAATGATCTAGTCTTCTGCCACTACAATATAAGGTTGAAGGTACAACATGCCAGCAAACAGGCTAAAGGTAGAGGCAACAGGACATCGAACTTGCCAATATCTTTGAGGTGCAATCAGATGGTGAGGATCCCCTCACTGATTGGCTAATGGAAAGGGGTGAGCTGGTGTTAGACTAACTTGGAGGGAGGCTTGACCCGAGATTGCTCAAGCCGTAGGGTTTAATGTTGATGCATTCATAGCATCTCAAGATGGGCAGGCACACGCACAAGAGGCAGCCGGTATTGTGGATGAGGATTGGTTGGTCCCTGGCACGCACAACGATGATGAGTATTGAAGAATGCGCATAAGCACCAAGGCAGCAGCCTTGGTGCACAAGCTTACCTTTGGAGATATTTCCCATTACCTTCTATTTTTTGTGTAGAAACCTTGATGAACAAGGTTTGGGTGTTTTGGAAAACATACTTTCTAATTTTCTGTTTGTTTCTAAGTTCAGAACTTTCCTTCTTTTGTAGTTTCTATTTTGGAGAGATCTTACGAGTTAGAATGCTAGAAATTTCTGTCCACATATTGTAATTTTTTTATTTCATTTTTTAAGAGGACAAGTTTCTTATCTCTCAAGTTGTGAAGGCTATAAATAAAGGTAGCCTGCAATTCTAGTTCTTCTTGCTAGAATCGCAGGTCTTGCTGTGGTTCCTCTCACTTCTTCTCTGTTCTTCTCCTTGTTTCTACACTGTTTTGACTCATTAAAGCCTATTTTCTAACATGGTATCAGAGTTTTATTGAATCGAAATAGTGCAGATCCATTCCTTCTTTTGAAGACAAATTTGTGTTCAATTCTCCTTGGTGTGCCCCCACCAAATGCTGCACCTAATATATTGTTAGATCAAGTTTTTATGTGAACTGATCTATTCTACCTACTACCCTACTTTTAAAGGTCCCAAAACTTAGATCATATTCAGTTTTTTTACCTCCCTTCGTCAGCTTTTAATTCTGCACTCTGCAGAATTTGATTTCTCCCCACTCGGCCTGTAGGATATTGGTTCAAGCTTCTACCCTACTGAGTGTGTGATATGTACTACAAGTTATAATGTCTTCAATTACTGGTGATTTGACTACAAGTACTGCTAAATCCAAAGGATCACAAGTTGATCTAGTGAATGTTCAGATTACCTCCATCAAACTCAAAGGTGATTCTAATTATTTGCTTTGATCACAAGCTGTTCATGTTTACATACTTGCAAAAGATAGACTTAAGTTTAAAACGATGCAATCATCAAAATTTGGATGTGGAATAGCACGGAACTTGATGATATTGCAGCTAATGTTATGTTTCACAATACTGCCAAGGGAATATCGGATAACTCGCAAGAAACCTATTCTCAGTATGGAACCTAACATGGAATGACATTTTTGTATCTAAGCTTCTAGTAGGGTTGAACCCCTAACTGAAATATGTGAAAAGGACATCTTTGTGCTAGTGAACATGTCCCCAACCTTAGTGAAGCATATACTAGACTCCAACGAATTGCCTTGCCTTAAGGGGGTTCATCTAGAAGTAGTTCTAATGGAGAAATATTGCCTTTACTACATCTCGTGGAAGAGGACATGGCCATAGTTCAAGGGGAGTTATCAACCTCTTGGAAACCATAGTGTTCAACAATCTGATAAGGCATCTAGGCTTTGAACTCACTATAGTAAAACTAGCATTTGGTGGAAGCTTGTTGGGCCAAACATGGAAAGCCAAAGTGGGCCAAGCAACTTGCCAATCATGTCGTATCTGATGGCGCTACTGATACAGCAGCAAACAACGATAGTGGTTCTAGATTTTCTTATGGGGACTTGTCTAAGCCTTCGAGATGATGTAAGCCAAATCCTTCGCCATTTACCAAATATTGGGACCGCCACTTCCACATGCACTAGTACTTCTACTGCCACCCTCTCTCATGCAGGTAACACAGCCTGTCTCACCTCTACATCCACCTCTTAGATCATTAATTCACCGGCTTCTTCCCACATGACTAGTAAGTCATCACTTTTTAGTTCTTTTTCTAAATTTACTACTAATAACTTTGTTGTCATAGCTAATTGTACTTCCACACCCATTCTAGGTCTTGGAAGTGTTTCCCCCACACCTATTCTAGGTCTGGAAGTGTTTGCCCCTACACCTTCCCTTACTTTGTCATCCGTACTTCATGTTGCTAATTTTCCTTTTAATTTGTTATCTATTAGCCAACAAATTAAAACTTTGAATTGCTCCATAACTTTTACTCCTAATTCTTGTGTTTGCCAGGACCTTCACATAAGGAAGATGATTGGTGGAAGGTGTGAAAGGAATGGTCTCTATTATTTGGACTATGTTGCTCATACTGCAGCTTTTTCTGATGATGGTGTAGATGTTTTCCAGTGGCACTATCATTTAGGACATATTTCCTTAGCTAGATTAAAAATGTTATTCCCTTCTTTAAAATCAGTATCTAGGTTAAATTGTGACGCATGTGAGTTGGGGAAGCATTACCATGCCACCTATCCTCCATGCTCTGTCCCTCATAGTGAATCTTTGTTTTCTTTAGTTCATTCCAATATTTGGGGTCCTTGCAGAGTTAGTAATTTCCATGGGCCACGATATTTTGTCACTTTTGTGGACGATTTTTCATGTCTTACATGGTTGTATCTTCTAAAGAATTGAATTGAGCTCCTACCTATATTTAAAAATTTTATTCATAAAATAAAGACTCAATTTTATCTTCCAAATAAAGTTTTTAGATCAAAGAATACTTTAGAATATGTACAAGATGAAATGTCCAATTTTTGTGACTTTTTTGGAAATGATTCATCAAACCAGTTGTTCATTCACTCACCAATAAATAGAGTGGCTTAACGCAAGAATCGCCACCCTTTGGAGGTTGCACGTGCTTTTTTAATTCAATAGAATGTTCCTAAGAGTTACTAGGGTGATGCAGTTTTAAATTGCTGGTCATTTAATTAACCGAATGCCTATGGCTTTACTTTCTGACAAATCCCTATTTTTAGTTGTTTTTCCAAATAGAGAACTGGTTGTCTTTATTTTGTTCACGTGCTATATATTATGGATAAACTTTCTCCTAGATTTATTAAATGGCAGCATATAGATGGGCGTGGTGGGCCCCTATATAAAAGAATCCACCATATGTAGGACCTTTATAATTGAGTCCATTAGCTTCACTATGGCCCCAACTATCTCCAAATGTCAAATGCAAACATTGATCTAAGCCAAAATTTCTTGTCCTCAATACTCCTCAAAGAAAAGTAATTCATGTAGATCTGGTGATACCGAGTCGCGCTAGGTCACCACCATATTTCTCTCTCAATATGTTTAGGGTGTAGTTGTGATTGTAGATGAAGTTTGTGACTTGTCTTGCCCTCACAGTTACACACTGCACAATCTTGAATTTCCTAATATCCTTCAACATGAGATCAATGCAGTGGGCAACACCCAATGTCCAAAATAGGTTGTATTTGGTGCTACTCATCATTTCCCAGATTTATTGAAATCACTACCATTATCTCTGACAATGTGCACAACATTATTCATGCCTACCTCCTCCACCACATCTTATAAGAGCCTATAGATATACCTATACTCCTTCAACTCTTTAAATGAATCCACTGATCTCAAGAAGACGGTTTTCCCATCATAGTATATCATAAAGTTAATGATGGAGTTTCTCATCATACTGCTCCATCCATCACACATTATGGTTACCCCAAACTCTCCCAGAAGGGCCTCATCCCTATAAGGTACTCATAAACCTCTATCTTCTGCCGTGGTAGATATAACTTCATTATTTCATAAGGGGTCGAGCCACGGTAACTTGCATCAGACTCTGCAATGGCGTTAACCATCCACTAGTAGTAGGGCCGTAGTAGGGCCCCTTTGTAGTGTTAGCTGGGATAGTGTTCAAGAGCATCCACTTTGCAACTACTTATTACACCCCTTCATGTTCTTCCATATGCCTCTGATCTTGTGCTACTTTGCCCCCTTCTTTTTAAACACATCTAAATCATCATCATCATCATCATCATCATCAAGCCTCGTCCAAAACTCATTGGGATTGATTACATGGATTCTTGCCTTCCAATTAGCCCTGTTTGAGGCCATGCTAGATACAAGGCTTAAGCTATGCATATCCCTTCTCATCACTTCTCTTAAGGTTATCTTTGGTCTACCCCTAGCTCTCCAATTCCTTCAATTTGGATTACATCACTTCTCCGTACAAAGGGATTTACAAGACCCCATTGAATGTCATTGTGCTACCTCAAAAACCTTTATTGATGCTTATCACTTACCGAGCTACTCCCAAACTAACTCTAATATGATCATTCATTATCTTATCCTTCCTAGTTTAACCACTTATCCATCTTAGCATCATCATTACTACTACACTGAGTTTATCTATATGATTCTTTTAACAGCCTAACAACTCTGAACCATACATCATTGTTGGTTGAACGACAGTCCAATAAAATTTTCCTTTGAGCATTAAAGGAATACGTCACAAGACCCCGGACACGCCTCTCCACATCATCCATCCTATTTTAATTTTTTGGATACAGCATCCTCTATATCACCCTTTTTTTTTTTTTAATGATTGAACAAAGGTACCTAAAACAATTGCCTTAAGGAATCTTCTTATCATCAAGTTCACCACCTCATCGTCCGCCAGATCATAACCAAAGTTACAAACTATATATTCTATCTTCATTCTACTTAGTTTAAAGTCTCTTGATTCCAAAGCTGCTCTCCATGATTCTAACTTGGTATTAATCCCTACTTGAGTCTCATCTATGAATACAATATCATCAACAAAAAGCATACACCAAAGAACCTTGTCTTAAATGTCTTTAGTTAATTCATCCATTATAAGTGCAAAAGCTGATCCTTAATGTAGCCCAACTATAATCGAAAATTTATTACTCTGTTCCCCGATTATTCTCTCACTTGTCACTGAACAATCATATCCTTAACTATGTCCACATATTTACTTGTAACACTTCTTTTCTCTAATACTTGCAAAATTAATGCTCTAGACACTCTATCATAAGTTTTTTCTAGGTCAATAAGCACCAAATGAAGGTCTTTCCTACACTCTCTATACCTTTCTGTAAGTCTCCTAATAAGGTAAATAGCTTATGTTGTAGATCTTCCCAACATAAGGGAGTTTGACCATGCCTATGTGATCACTAACGGTCTTACCCTCTAATTATAAAGCCTCATGGGTTGAATCTTCTGGCTTTAACTTCTCTTATAATGGAAGGGGCTTGTCTTCGGGTTGAACTTCTCAGTGGGTCCTTAGATTTCTGAAATGTAGGGTTAGGACCATGGTCTTTTGGAACAAGACTTTGTCCAGTTGTACCCTCTTTTCTACCTTCCTCTTACAGATTCAAGGAAGGAACTCAATCACTCACTCTAAAGGACTCTAATCCATATTCTAAGATAAGATATGGAGTCTTAACAATTAGGAGGTTAAAGTGAACTCAAGTTGTGAGATCCCAACCTAACTGGGAATTTCACCTACACAAGGACTCTCAAATAACTAGCAAGATACTAACCTAGTATAAGAAAACAAAGATACATTTATGACCTTTGGATCGAGGGGTTCTAGCCAGATCCTTTCTGAGCCCCAAAATGACTAAAACAACAACAACAACAATAAGCCTTGTCTCAAAATGGGGTCGGCTACATGGATTCTTGCCTTCCAATCAATTCTGTTTGAGGCCATGCTAGATACAAGGCCTAAGCTATGCATATCCTTTCTCACTACTTCTCATAAGGTTATCTTAGGTCTACCCCAAGCTCTTCTACTTCTTTCAATCTGGATTATATCACTTCTCTGTACGGGGGCATTTATAGGTCTCCGTTGAACATGGTCGTGCCACCTTAAACGACTTTCCCGAAGCTTATCACTTATGGGAGCAACTCCCAAACCAACTCTGATATGATCATTCCTTATCTTATCATTCCTAGTTTTGCCACTTATCCAATTTAGCATCTTCATTTCTGTTACACGAAGTTTATCTATATGATTCTTTTTAATAGCCCAACACTCTGCACCGTACATCATAGCTGGTCGAACGACGGTCCTCTAGAATTTTCCTTTAAGCTTTAATGGAATACGCCGATCACACAAGACCCCAGATGCACCTCTCCACTTTGTCCACCCCAAAAGGACTAGAAAATGACCAAAATACCCCTAAGGTATTTGACCAGCTTTGGATTAGGCCTTTTGGGTATGGTTTTTGGCCCCAAATATTGGGGGTCAACCTTGTTCACATAACTTGATGTATCCTAGGTTGGCCCTAAAGTTGGGCCCAAAAACCAGACCTAAAATGTGCACCTAAAGTTGGCCGAATACCCCAGGGGTATTTTGGTCATTTTCCAAGCCCACTTGGGGCCAAATATAGGTCTTATTTTACTCCCCATGATCCTAGGGTCAAAGATCTAAATTTATTTTTTTTAATTTGATGAGTCAAGTATGAGTTATTGAGAGTTTTAGAGTATTATTTAGTTAACTGAGTTTGACTTAGTACAAGTCAGTTAGTTGAGTCCTTGTTTGTTTAAATCAGCAGGTGTTCTAATAAGGAGCAAATTGCACTGGCACCCCAAAATGGAGGCTTTAAAGCACTGACACCCCACTTTATGTTTGAAAAACAAAGACACGCGAAATCATTAAACACATTAGTCCCTTCTATTAGTGAAACAGTTAACCCAATGTTTATTTTTCTTTAATTCCAAAAATTCCCTTATCAAAATCTGAGGAGAAAAAAATAAAAATAAAAAATCCAACAACAACGTCTTCATCAAATAACCTTCGTAGGCGGAAGAATGTCTTTTCTTTTCTTTTCTTTTCTTTTCTTTATTTCTTTTTTTTTTTTTTTTTTTTTTTTTTTTTTTTTTTTTTTTTTTGAATAAATGAGAATAAGTTTTCTTGGAAGGGTATAATAGTCTTTGCGATAATATAACTAACCATTCTACAGAATAGGACCTATGTGTTTTTCAAACAGAAAGTGGGGTGTCAGTGCTTTAAAGCCTCCATTTCGGGGTGCTAGTGCAATTTGCTATTTAATACACCAAGTGTCCATGTAAGGCGGTTGTATCCTAAACTATAAAGGAAACCCACCCTGAGTCCAATTCCTTATTAGCTAGAGTCCAAGTTCAAGAATTAGTTCAACAGTGGGATCCTTAACAGTTAAGGAATCCCAAATTGAGTCAAAGTGTTTCGTACCTAGGCTATAAATAGCATCTTTAATTCTGAATAAAGTAGATTGGTTGATTTGAGTTAAAAAGAGGCTTAGGCCGTGGGGAAGGAAACCCTTACAGCCAAGGCTGGAGAGTGATATTCAACTTTAGAAACTTCAGCAGCAAGTTCATCTTCTTCAAAACATTCCAGCAGCATTAATTCAAGTAATCAAGGATCTTCAAGCATTCAGGTAAGTCAGGGAAGCATCCCCACTCCATCCCCGCCCCCCTCTCTTGTCTGCAACCTTCCCTAACCCTTCCCCCTCTTGACACCATTTCACTTTCTCCTTCCCAAGTTTTCAGATCCTGACCCAGATAGGACTCCCCATTCTTTACTCAATTCAGACCCATTCAACCCCCATTAGAGTTCCAAAACCCTATAGAACCAAGATTTAATCTCTGTTTTCCCAAACCAGCCTTCTTTGAGTTTTGAAATTTTCTGCACTTCATCTTCTCCAAGAAAGTTGCAGAATTTTGCAGAATTTCAGAAATTTTATAGATACCTAAAAACCGGTCCCTACCTTTAAAAAATTAACTTCAGAATTGCAAAACAGTGTCAATCACAGATCTGGACTACGAGACAGCAATTTGATTCCCAAACCCCTAGTCCTAACCAAATCCCAATCACATTAGAATTTTGAATTTTGAATTCTAATAATATTCAGGTCTGAATTACCATACCCAGTAGCCATAGAGGCCTTAAAACCCTTACCCAAAGGATCAAGAAAACCTAATTGTGTGCTGGTTCCCAATTTGAAGATCCTGGAAGCTAAACCTAAAACCTGGGTTTGCATCATAACCCCTTCCCTAACCCTACCTTTGATCCTAGGTTCCAGCCCCTTTCCTACATCTAAACCTAGAATTTCCTAAATTAATCTTCTTATTACGAGGAAACCATAGCCTGAGAGTTTTCAAAACCCTAAATCTTACTAACCTTCGTCCAAACCTTGAACCCATTAAGCTTTAACATCCCTATTACCCAATTAGCACTCAACTCTAACCCTATGCTAGTCCAAACCCTAGAAACCCTAATTCCAATTAAGGCCTAAATTCCAAAACCTAAAGCTCAAATATCCAATTCTGAAATCAATACAAACAGAAAGGTTTCAGACTTGGTTTTCCAAATCCTAGATTCTAAAACCCAGCTGAACCTAAACCTAGCCCTTAACCAGCCCTAGAACCCCATAACCAGCCCCTTACCATTCTGATGTAACCCAGGGTCTGGGTTAGATTTCCAGGATCTACATAGGTAGGAGCCAGCACTAATTAGGGCCTGAATGGTAGCCGAATTTAGGGTTTCAGAATCTGAGACTTTTCAACAAAGTGCAGGAGCTTCTGATTTCTGTTTTGGTTCCCTATTTACTGCCAAAACTGAGAACCGAAAGGGGTCGGAGGGGTTTCAACAGGTCTGAATGACTGAAACAGCAAGGGGAGGGGTTACTGGGGCTTGTGGGGTGAGGGGATGGTGATACTGTTATGTGCAGAGACTGGAGAGGACTGGGGATGGGATGGCTTAGGGTAGGTGGGAAAGGGGTGGAGACCCTTCTGTACTTACTTGTAAACTGTAACAGCTTGCTGGACTGTGTTCAAATGCTTGAAGGAGAAGAAGAAGAAGAAGAAGAAGAAGAAGAAGAAGAAAGCTAAAATTGCAGAAAAACTCTCTTAAACCCAACCGCAGGTCACCAAGGATCCCATGACTTTCTCTCAAGCGAATTCTTCAAACTCAATTTTTATTCATCAATCAATCTAAAAATTACAACCATCAACTAGGCTATTTATAGCCTTCAAAACCTAAACTGACTTCACTAAGGACTCCCTAACCATTAGGGATCCAACTACCTCTAAACTTGGACTTCAAGTAAACAAATACTTAATAAATAAGGATTCAATTACTAAATTCAGAATAAAACCAAGTCTAAGAGATAAAGTCCCTTAAGATAAGGACCCTTACCCCAACCAACTAACAACCTTATCATAACCAATCAACCAACCAACCAACTTCATCTAAAACTCTTTAATAACTCACAATTGACTGACCAAAATTAAAAAGTAAAAGTAAATAAAAGTATATCCCTGACCTTGGGATCGTGGGGACTAGACCCATATTCAGCCCTAAAAGAAGGCTGGAAAATTCCCAAAATACCCCTGGGGTAGTTTGGCCAGCTTTAGGAAGCTTCTTGTGTCTGGATTTTTGGGCCCAAATTTTGGGAGTCCAACCCAGGCTACATCACTTTCGACCGGTATTGCAAACCCCAGAAGACTGTTGATTCTCTTGAAGAGGATCCTATGGGTGAACCTAGATATAGGGCTAAAGGCCTCCATCAATCAAACCTAGATTCTGGTTCACATCATTTTTGGTTTAGAATGTTTCTACTTCTTTGTAAGTTTGCATATCCTTTTGACAGCAACCCCCCCCCCCCCCCCCAAAACCAAAAAAACAAAAAAAGAAGAAAACGCCACTCCAAAGAAGAAGGGAAAAGAATCTGTAACAGAGACAGAATACTGAATAACACAATTTCAGCTTTGCTTGCCATAGGTTAGGGGAGAAATTCCTTGTTCCAACAGCTGGGAGCCTGGGATAGCTTCAGTTAGATATCCAAGGCTGAGAAACCCCATACCCTCCCCCCTTCTTGTCAATCTTCTGTTGTCCTTCTATTGCGATTAAATTATGTTCTGTTGTTGTTTATCTGCTATGAATATGGAGCAGTGAAGACCCACCAAAGACTTCTACTGCTCTCCAACCCAAAACAAAGCATGCTGTTGTTTCTGCTGCATCTGTTACAGCAACTCTGTTACTACTGCTCAGTCAGTTGGTACAATGCTGCAATTTTCAAGATTGCTTATCTGCTTTCCCCTTCATCAAAACCAGCAGAGGTTTTACCGCCTGGGTCCTTTTCGAAAACCCTCAATGATGTGAAATTCCAGGACCACCCCAAAAAAGCCCCCAAGGGAAAATAGGGATTAGGGTTGCTGCCCAGCACCCTACGGCCAAGCTCAGCTGCATGGAGTTTTTGGCAGCAAGAGCGGCCATTTTGTCATTTTTGGGTACCCCTAGTCTAGTCCAAGTTTGTCATGGTAGATGCCGAGTTTTATTAGGAGTCTATTCCTCTTTCTATTTTGATATTTAAATCAGACCTTTTAGGTTAAATAAGAGTCCTAGTCTAGTTAACAGTTCTATTTGAAGGAAGATTCCTTTAGTTGTCCAAATTTTACAAGGAGTCCAGTCCTACTCTTATTGTGTAAATTAAATCATTCTACATTGAGATAAGAAAGAGTCCTAATAGGAGTAGGAGACCTAATTATTTTAGAAGTTCTTATTTGATTTGCTTTCAAAGTTGAGGCCGAGTATGAGTCCTTCAATGTAGGCTATAAATGCAGCCCAATAAACGTAAAAAAGGCAGCTGTGATGAAATAAAATTTGATCAAAAGATAGATAACGAGTGGAGTTGTGGGTTTCCAAGGGAGGAACCCTGCAGCAGCCTGCTTGTGGTCTTTTGTTTATGCAATTAGTCTTTCTTCAAGCTCTCAACTGGTAAGAAAAGCCTTTCCCGCCCTTCCCTCTCTCATCCCCCATCACACCCACTCTAAAAACCCCCTTCCCCATCCCTGCGGCATTCTTTTCCGCTTCCCCAACCCCCTACCCCATCACACCTCTCAACCCCCCCCCCCCTCTTTTGCTCCTGTGGCATCCTTTCTTCTCCTCCAAAACCTCCAAACCCTAGGCTCTTCCTTCCCTCACCCAAACCCTACCCCCCTTTAGATCCCTCAACCCTTCCCCCTCCCTAACCTTCGATCCCTACCCCTACCCCCAACCCCACTACCCACCTACCACCTAAAACCCTAAAATTCAGAAATCCCTTCTTTCATTCCCCCCCCCCCCAACCCTAGTTTCTAGATCTCCCCATCCCCTTCACCAAATATCCCTCCTCTTTTTGGAGTGTCTTCCCATCCTTTCCCCATGCACTTGCTCCCTAGTAGTAACAGTAATTACCACTAGAAACCCTAGCAAATCCAAACAGACTTTCTAAAGCCCTGGACAGCCCCCACATACCCAACCGCAGGGTTTAGAGGAAGTGAGGAACCCTAATTTTCCTGCTGAATTTAACTAATTGATCCTGCAACTGGCCCTCGATTTCAAGGCTATCCTCAATTTTCTAATTTCATTCAATTTCATTCCACTCTCATATCTTCACTTCTGTCCATTCCAATTACACATTTACACCATGTTTGCAGCATCATCACCTCCACTCATTCCAAACCTTAGTCCCAAGTCCCAACAGATGGCTGGTTTGATCTACAGGATTTTAATTCCGTGTTGAGGGTTACTGTGGTGGTATCTTATAATTCAACCATCAGAATCAACTTGGATTTCCACTGGTACTTCACTTAATATAAGCACTAATAGAACCAGGTCTGGTTGAACACCAAGGGCCAGTTGGTTCCATAGCTGCCATGGTGTTGTCTAAGCACCGCTTAGGCATCCAGGCTGATTTATAGGGCGGGATCTAGGCAGTTACCACTTACCACCTTATTGTAGTGTGCCTTGCTTTAGTTTAATTGGCATTGGACCAAAATCTGGCATTTACTTATGCCAAATATCATTTATATTTGATATTTCATTCACCTAAGATTAAAATATTGTTCATAGACAAGAAAATATCCCCTAATTGAATCCAATAAAAATAATTCAAAACTAAAAATTCCAAAAAGATAAAAAGGTCAACCCCAAGGTATGGTGTATTTATGTTAGAAAAGGGGGAAGCACATGCACACTCAAATCACCATACTCACTTCAATACTGCATTGCTGGGTGCCTTACCGCCTAAGCATTTCAACTACCATAAAATGTCCTGGATCGCCACGGCGCCTCGACAACTATGGTTGGTTGTAATCCCAAAAAAAATTAATTCTGAATTTTATAGTTACTTGAGTTCTGGGTTTGATTGGGAATGGATAAACCTAGTCTAGCCTTACATTATTGACCCTCTCATAGCCGAGCTGGGAATTTCAGGATCAATACATAACCACAGGTATTAGAAAATCAGATAATACCAAAAATAAAAAGCAATTTCTAGAAAAGAAAACCACTGAAATAGTACAGATTACAGAACAACAAATCTCATTAAGTTTGATAGTTCAAGCAAGCAAAAGCTGTAGGCTTTGAAACAAGGTAAACAAAGACATCTAACCGTGTTGAAGAAACATATTGCAACTTCATCATAAGATCTATTAATGATTTGGGTCTTCAAGGAATGAGAAATACAGTTGACGGCAACATGAAAAAAAGTTTCTTCCTGATCTTCCTGCAAATGTCAACAGAATCAATGTTAAGCCGATACTCTTTGTAGGAGAAAGCCAAAGAATATTCATTAGCAATTATAAAAACCATGAGCAGGTAATATGTCTATAAATAAAAAGAAAAACAGAAAAGGAAGAAGGAAGAACAAGAGTAGAATTTGCTAACAGATAAAGAAGCCTCATGTTACCTTGTGAGGCTCTCCAAAACACATGTTAATACTTATAAAATGACCAGCAAGAGACTGTCCAAATCATAGAAGAAAATTTGACCAAAATTGTCGAAATGTTTGCAATTTTCAAAAACAAAACAAAATGCAAGGATGGAAACACGAAATGTACCGTATCGACTGATACGACAAGATATTTCATATCGTGTCGTATCAACCCAAAACGATACTTCCGCAATTTATAAAATCACCTTTTTCGGTCGTTATTTCAACATATCGTGAATTTCGACCATATCGCCCCTATCGCCTCTCTAATTTCAACCCGATTTTGAAATTTGTTTATTTCTCTTGCTTTCATCCCTCTTTTCACCTAATTTCTACAACTCCATTTCAATCAAATACTAGATTTGGTCCTCCATTTGGGGATTTCACAAATCTTGCAAGGTGAGTAACCAACTTCATCATTTTTTTTATTTTTGTTTTGTTGGTACCTTAAATCTTCTTGGATTGCTTCCAACTTTTAAGTATATTTACTTTAGAGTGTTGATCTACGAATTTTTAGTGTCATTACTTTTTGGATCTTCTTACTATTTTTTTATTTTTCTGTTATTAAAAATTATTTTGTAAAATTATGTATATTGCTAAAAATGTATATGTATAGTAGATGTATGAGCTTCAAATTAGTGTAAGTGAGTGTTGAGACAACATATTGCTGTGATGGTGTTGAATCAACTTTTTTCTGTTAATTATCTATTTTTATTATATTTAATATATTTTAAATAATTTAAAAAATATTTAAATATTAACAAAACTAATTAATTTCTGTTAGAAATTAAAAATAAGAGAGTATTAGTGGAAGCATGTATGCAATTTTTGGAGCATGTTGTGGAGCTTTTTAAGATAATTAGTTTATTTTATATTTTTTAAATTATTTATATATTAAAAAATACTTATATTTTTTTTTTTAAATAGGAGGTTATTATTAGAAGCATGTATGTAATTTTTAGAGCATATTGTGGAGCTTTTCAAGATACTTAGGCTGCGTTTGTTTGCAAAGGTGGGGTGGGAAAAAAAAACATGTGGGCCCCATGTGTAGTGGGGTGAGGGAGAAGGAAAGGAAAGGAAAGGGTTTTATGGAAAAATGATAGTGGTGGGTCCCACTTTTTACTTTTCCCAACTTTCCCACAAAGTCCCACCAAATATGTGGAGTTTTAAAATGACTTGGGGTGGGAAAGTTGGGCTACCACATCAGCAAACAAGTTTCCTTGAATCAAGGAAACTTGTCCCTCACTTTCCCATCCCAAGCAACCAAACAATCTACCATTTTGGGATTTAAGGGAAAAGTAAGAAATCTACACTCTTTTCAAGAATTTTCCCACCCCTCCTTTATTCCAGCAAACAAACGCAGCCTTAATGTGTATTTCTTGTATAAAGCACTCTTTTTCAAATATGTCAGACATAGCTTGGCAACACGGGAGGCCACTGACAACTGATAGGAGGATGTGGGAGTGTAATTACTACAAGAAACAAATAGGAGTAGTTAAATGAGTACATTAATGGATTGAAGCCCATATGGACTCTTTATGAAGTGACTGTGATGACTAATGATTGGACAGGTCCCACTAGGAAATCCATCATCAATTTCATGTTGAATTGTGATGAGATGACAGTGTTCCTCAAGTTAGTAGATCCATTCGGTGAGAAGAATGATGCAAAATACGTTTATAAATTATTAAAGCAAGTGGTGAAGGAGGTTGGAGTGGAGAATGTGATCCAAATTGTGAGTGATAATGGCTCCAACTACAAGAAAGTTGGGTTGAAGATGTAGGGGAACTCCAAGTATCAAAACATACAGTACTAATTTTCATTTTTAAATACATATATTTACATTATATGTACACTTTATAACTTTGTATGGATGCCTTGATGGATGGACAAATATAGGCTCTTTTGGACTCCATGTGCTGCCCACCGCATTGACTTAATGCTAAAGGACATCGGACAGATCAAGCTAGTGAAGAAGACCGTGGAGCAAGCTCGACAAGTTAGCACCTTCATCTATAACCACACATATGCATTAAAGATGATGAGGGACAACTGTCAGGGTGACTTAGTGAGGCCAGGCATAACCAAATTTGCTACCAATTGATAGCACTGCAGAGCTTTGAGAATAGAAATACTAGCCTTAGGAGCATGTTGGCATCAGCAGCAGTGGTTTACCAGGGAGGGTTCTTCATCCATAGGAGGAAGGAGAGCATAGTTGACTATACTCGATGAGAGTTTCTAACATAATGTGAGGATAGTGGTGAAGATGCTTGAGCCTGTGGTGCACTGGTGCATGTGTTGGAGATGGTAGCTCAGCAGAGAAGACCTACTCTACCACACATATGGGTTGTAGTAGATAGGATGAAGCAGCAAGTTGCTCAGGTCTACCCACACAGCAACAAGATACGTTTATAAATTATTAAAGCAAGTGGTGAAGGAGGTTGGAGTGGAGAATGTGATCCAAATTGTGACTGATAATGGCTCCAACTACAAGAAAGTTGGGTTGAAGATGTAGGGGAACTCCAAGTATCAAAACATAGAGTACTAATTTTCATTTTTAAATACATATATTTACATTACATGTACACTTTAACTTTGTACGGATGCCTTGATGCATTGACTTAATGCTAAAGGACATCGGACAGATCAAGCAAGTAAAGAAGACCGTGGAGCAAGCCCGACAAGTTAGCACCTTCATCTATAACCACACATGCATTAAAGATGATGAGGGACAACTGTCAGGGTGACTTAGTGAGGCTAGGCATAACCATATTTGCTACCAATTGGATAGCACTACAAAGCTTTGAGAATAGAAATACTGGCCTTAGGAGCATGTTGGCATCAAAGCAGTGGTTTACCAGGGAGGGTTCTTCATCCATAAGAGGAAGGAGAGCATAGTTGACTATACTCGATGAGAGTTTCTAACATAATGTGAGGATAGTGGTGAAGATGCTTGAGCCTGTGGTGCACTGGTGCATGTGTTGGAGATGGTAGCTCAGCAAAGAAGACCTACTCTACCACACATATGGGTTGTAGTAGATAGGATGAAGCAGCAAGTTGCTCAGGTCTACCCACACAGCAACAAGATACGTTTATAAATTCATCCAAGTTAGATGGGAGTCTATGTTGCAGCATCCACTGCATAACGCTAGTGAGTTGTTAAGTTTAGGATTCAATTTAATTTTCATTATGTTATCACATTATTAAGTATTAACTATTCCCTTTTATGACATATTTTTTTCTTATATAGCATACTATTTAAATCCCAAGTACCATTACAAGCACAATCCTGGGATGAGGCAAGATTTGATAGATGCCATCTAAACTGTAGTGGAGAAGTCGGAACCGAATCCATCTAAACAAGAAATCATCCTTATGGAGGTGAGATAGTGATTTAATATTCACAATTCATAATTTTATACTAAGTTATTAACCTAGTTAATGTTTTTTTCATTATATATTAGATAAAGGCATTTAGGGATGCCATTGGAAGCTTCGGTCATTCCGTGGCCATATCGGGACGGGAATCCGCCCCTGGGAGTAAGTCCATTCATTATATATTTTATTATTATATTATATCTTTAACTTAGTTATTTAAGTATTAAAATGACTTGGAGTCTATGTTTGTTGCAGCTGAATGGTGGTTGCAATTTGGACGTGACTCACCCCACTTGAGTACGATTGCAAGCAAAGTGTTCTCCCAGACATGTTCTGCCACTGATTATGAGCGAAATTGGAGCACCTTCAGCCTCATCCACTCAAAGAGGCACAACCAATTGGGTGTGAAGCTTCTAGAGGACCTTGTCTACTTACACTATAATATGAGACTAGGTAGGATCATATTAGACAAGGATGGACAGAGAGAGTAACAATATCGAGTTGGTCGACATATTTGAGATGGATGATGATGAAAACCCAGTAGTTGACTGGAGTAAGGACAGTGGAGTGCCATTGTTGGATGAGGAGAGAGGTCGTCCCGATAGACAGATTGCAAAGGAAATGGGGGCTGATGTGGAGGACTTCATGGCCCAGGAGGGGAGTGCACATGAAGCGCATGTCCGTCCCTTTATGCCACACCCTAGTGCATCCACCCAGAGTGAGGATTTGATTATCTGGTCCAACACTGAGGATGATGTGACTCAGGCCTCCGGCGATGACAACGATGGAAATGATGATAATGACGATGATGATGATGATGGAGGGGATAAGAAGGGTGTTGGACCTCGTGATCAGGACTCAGTTGATCCTAAGGACAGACCACCACCAAGACGTGAGAGTCAGGGGGAGGACGACCATCAAGATTCAAAGGCGAGAGTCAGTTCACCCACGCAACACAAGATTCATACCATACTAGAGCTGCATCTCGAGGCAAAAATGTTTCCTCTACATATTCGAGGAAGGGGAAGGGGAGACAGCACGACTATAACACAGAGGACACGCCATCTTATGGCTTCTAACATCCAAATGATGCCCAAAGCTTGGTGGGATCTATGAGATCCATGAGTATAGATGATTCCAGAGACTCCACCTCTAGAGGATCCAGATGGCATATGCCTACAAAGCCCTCATATGATATTGTTGTGGAGAGTATTGGTTTTACTGGGTCAACTTATAGAGCTTATGGTTATGGACCATATGGTGTCCCTCCTGGCTATTAGACTCAGGGTCAGCCACTAGTGAAGTCTTATGGTTATAAAGTTTATGGAGCTTATGGTGTCCCTCCCACTGTCACCTATCGGAGTCGGCCACTGGAACCTTATTGTCAATATGGACCTTACGCTGACAACTAGGGTGTTCCTTCATTTGTTGAGTAGATCTTCCACTCTATACCATAGCCACCACCAGCCTTTCCATATGCAGTTGAGCCAGTTCCTTATTTGGAGATTCAGAACTTCCCACCATCAAGAAATCTTAAGCATGTGGATGAGGCCATGTACAAAGCTGCAGTTGCCGACTATGTCAACAACTATATGAGGCAAATATCATGGGACTTGTATTGTCATTTGTATGGGGTGCAGATAGAAGAAGGAGACATAGAATAGAGTAGACTTGTAATTGGCAACACTCTCACTTCTTCTCATATAGTCATATGTAGTATATACTTGAATGTTACATTTTCAATGGTTTATTTGGTAAACTAGTAGTTCTATTGTGTTTATAATGCTTGAAATAGGTAGTATGCAAGAATCCAAATCATTTTGAGTCCATATGAGGCCCGAAATTGAAGTTCAAATTTCCCAAAAAAAATCACTAATTTCGATAGAAATTCTGACCGAAACATCGAAATTTCGGCCTTTTCAAGGTCGAAATTCCAATTTCGACTAAAAAATTTTCCTTGGTCCAAATAGAAAGCGAAATAATAAAAATATAACCAAAATATAGGCCAAAGCCTAGTCTCAAAATTAGCTCTATTTTCTACCCTTTTTGCCTATTATATCTTATTTCAACACTCTCCCTCAAGTTGGATCATAGATGTTATAACATGCCCAGCTGGACAAATCACCAATTGTGCTCCGGTATGCACATGACATAGAGACATCAGTCTTTGTTGCAGCTTCTAATCAATGAGTGGCAATCAACACCAATGTGCTTTGCACACTCAAGAAATATAGGATTTGATGTTACGTGAAAAGTAACATGATTATCTCACCATAAAGACATAAATGAATCATCACCAAAGCTGACCTTATTCAACAATTGTCTAATCCACATATTAACCTAAAAAAGAATTGTCCAATCCACATTAACACACATTTAAGCAAGCAACAACTATCTGTTTCTTACCATTCCAAGACACAAGGTTACCGCCAATCGAGTGCAATAGCCTGTCCTTCTATCAACCAGTGATCCAGCCTGGTCTGCATATGAAAAACCTGCTATTCTTCTGTGAGTTGTGACCATAATTTGTGTAAAGTATCCAACAGCCAGGTGCCTTCTCAAGACACCTCAATATTCACCAAACGGCATGCCAATGGGATGTCTAAGGAGTGGATACCAATTGACTACTCACAACACTAACAGGAAAGGCGATGTCAAGTCAAATCATAGTAAGATAGTTCAATTTATCAACAAGTCTTTGATACTTCTCTGGATCATCGAGAGCAACTCCATCTTCGGGCATAAGCTTCACAATAGGATCCACGGGAGTATCTAAAGGTTTAGAACCCAGCGTCCTTGTTCAAACAACAAATCAATCACATACTTATGTTGTGACAAAGAAAATTTCTTCCTTTAGTTAAGCAACTTCTACACCCAAAAAGTATTTCAGTCTTACCAAGTCTTTATTCTGAAACCATTGTTGCAAATTGTTGAGAAAATCGATTGTGGTAGAATGGCTTGAATTGATCAATGTGATCCCAAGACTTTTATTTATAATGACGTGAAAAGAACACTATTACATAAATACCCATACTTGGGCAACAAGAAATAACAAACTAAATAAACCAAACTACTAATAGAATTGAACCAACCAACACACCCCCTCAAGTTGAGGCATAGATGTTAGTCATGCCCAACTTGCCTACAATAGGAAGGAAATATCCTTCCTTCAAACCTTTAGTGAAAATATCAGCCACCTGATCTCTAAAGTCTAGACCTCACAAAAGATATATAGATCAGTCATTGTTCCAACTTTCCTTGAAATAGAAAAAAAAATCTGTCAATTTCAATATGCTTAATTTGATCATGTTGCACAAGATTATTAGCAATACTAATGGCAGCCTTGTTGTCACAATATAGCATCATAGGGCTTAGAACATGAACTTCAACATCTTCTAGCAAACCTTTCAACCACAGCAGCTCACAAACTCCATGAACATAGCTCTAAATTCAGCTTTTGTACTAGATAAAGCTACCACATTTTGTTTCTTACTCCTCCAAGTAACTAGATTACCTCAACCAAGGTACAATAACCTAAAATTGACTTCCAGTCAAGAGGCTCACAACCTAATCTGCATCAGTATATGTTTATACCTTTAGATTATCCGTGCGAGACAAAAGTATCCCTTTTCCAAGGTTCCCTTCAAATACTGCAATATCTGGTAACAGCCTTCACATGTGTTGGATATGGATCATGCATGAACTAGCTCACCAACCCCACAACATAAGTAATGTCAAGTCTGGAGTGGGACAAGTAGATAAGCTTCCCCACCAACCTTTGATATCTTCCTTTGTCCATTGGTTCTCCCTCTTTCTCCTTGAGTTTAGCTCCAACCTCAATAGCGGTATCAATTGCTTTACACCCTAGGTCCCTAACATTCCCACTTTAGATAATAAATCTTGAACATACTTCCACTGGGATAGGTATATACCCTTCTTTGATTGAGCTACCTCAATTCCTAAGAAATATTGTAGCTTCCCTAAATCTTTAATCTCAAACTCATTGCCAAGAAAGTCCTTCAGCCTCTATATTTCCCAACCAACATTCCTTGTGATGACAATATCATCCACATAAACAATGAAAAGAGTGATCTTGGTACCTAACTTCTTGACAATCTATGACTAAAATCACTTTGCTTGTACCGAATAGAGGTTATTACCTTCTAGAGACATCCAAACCAACATCTAGGAGACTTCTTCAACCAATAAATTGACCTCTTAGATAAACAAAATTTCCATGTAGTATAGTCATCAGAGAAACCATATGGGATATCCATATAGACTTCTTCCTCCAACTCCCCATATAAGAAGATATTCTTTACATCTAGTTGGCGCAAGTTCCAATCTTTGTTCACAGCTACAAACAACAGAACTCTGACAGTGTATAACTACGCAACAGGGGCAAAAGTCTCCTGATAATCAATCACATAGGTCTAGGTAAACCCCTTTGCAACCAGTCTGGCCTTCAACCTATTGACCAATCCATCCATATTCTGTTTAACCACAAATACCCACTTACAGCCCATGGGTTTTTTTCCTGAATGAAGTGTGACCAGCTCCCAAGTATCATTTTTCTTCATTGCTTGCATTTCCTCTACCATAGTTGCCTTCCATCTTTTATCAACATAGGCTTCATGCCAACTCTTAGGAACAAAAACAAATAATAAAGAGGATGTAAAAGCACGATAAGAGTCAAACAAAGAGTCATAAGAAATGTACCTAGCTATGTGATGTAACATGTCAACTATCTCCACCTCCTTTTCTAACAACAATAAGAAGATAAAAAAAAGATACCTCGGGGAAATAGTAGAATCTGATTTTGAAGCAAAAGACTGGAGTAGTAACATGTCAACTTTCTCCACCTACTTTGGCTGATTGTAATTCTTCCTTTGATAAGTCTATACCTCCTTATTTTGGTCAATCTTGTTTTAAAAGACCTCAATAGTGTGCCTCACAAGAGTGGTCTCCCCCTGACTAGGTTCCTCACAAGGTTCAGAAAAGGGAGGGGGAGAATTAGAGTCGTCAGGTATACTGGCCGAAATCTCCCCTTAGTCAAGAATCTCTTCCTGAACTCTTAAGTTATGTTGTGGTTGTGTATGGAAGTCTATGTGTGTGAAGTCCAAAGTTGGAAAGAACACCTCTCCTCTAGGACTCTCCCTTTGAAAAGGTGTATAGTAGGGGCAAAACCCATTAAAAACTATATCCATAGACACAATGGTCTTCTTGGAAGGATGATGATAACATTTGTACCCCTTCTGAGTAGCAAAATACCCCAAAAAGATGTAGCATAGCCCATAAGGAGCTAGCTTACTCTGGTAGGCTGTGACTCTAGCATAACACACATCCAAAAACCTTTAGACAAATGAAGAGTCTCCCTGTAGAATCTCATAAGAACACTTAAAACCAAAGTATCCTACTAAGCATCCTATTCATAAGGTAAGAGGCAATGAGTATAGCATCAACCAGTACTGGTGAGGGACATTCATAGCAATCATAATGGAACGGGCTATCTCAAATAGATGCCGGTTCTTTCTTTCGACAATCCCATTCAGGGCAGCTGTATCAACACAACTGGTCTGGTGTATTATGCCAAAGTCAAGAGAGATATCTTTGAAATTCGCCATCAATATACTCTGTCCCATTATCACTACAAAGGATTTTCATAGTGGCACTAAACTGAGTTTTAATCATATTATAGAAATCTCAAAAATATAGAAAAGCCACATTTTTTGTTTTAAAAGATAAATCGAAGTAAAACAAAGAGTGACAATCAATGAAAGTGATAAAGTATCTATAGCCAGTAATAGACACTTCAAAAAGGGCCCCACACATCAATATGAATCAACACCAAATTAATAGATTTTTTTATTATTAAGAGAATGTAAATAAATAGAACGAGTCTGCTTTGCAAAAATACAAGTTTCACAAAAAAAATCTACTTTATTACAAGAGAAAACTAAATCAGTAAATACTTTTATGAGAGTTTCTAGAGGTAGGTGACCTAGCCTACGATGCCACTGATGAAGGTTTGACAAAATCGAATGGACCTGATAAGAAGATGCAATCATACCTGAAGGAGAGCCTCCAATCGGTTCCAATAGGTACAATCCATTATCCAGCTTACCACATCCAATCTCCTTCCCTATGACCAGATCCTAAAAAACACAGTAGGAAGGAAAAAAATGTCACTTTACAATTCAAGTCATATGTAAGACTACTGACAGAAAGCAAATTGTTAGAGAAGGAAGGAATATACAAAACTTTAGACAAAGAAAGTGAGGGAGAATGATGAATGGTCCCTTTTCCAACAATGGAAGAATAAGAATCATCAACAATGCGAACTTTATCTTTCCCTGAGGTAAGAGAATAATATAAAAAAAAGGATACAAAACCCATCATATATGATTTGTAGCTCTTATGTCAATAATTTAGGGAGTAGAAACAAAAGAAACACGAAAGCTTGTAATAATGTTATCTGATGTAGCAAGATAAAAATTGGTTTAGGAAGTGGAAGGAGTAGTAGTAGAGGCAGCACTAGCAGTAAAAGATTGCAAAATACATTGCAGAGTAGCTAACTCCTCCTGGGAAAAACCAATAGGTGAAAAAAGTGTTGCGGGAACAGTCTCAAAAAGATTGGCCTTTGGTTTGCCCCAGCTTTGTGCCCCCTTTTTCTTAAAATCAACAAACTTCCCTGTTTGCAAAATAAAATAACCGCAAGGCCGGAGTATCGTGTAGCTAACGGGTCGATCTCAGGGAGATATGCCACCTAGAATTTAATTTCTTAATGGTAATGCGAGAGTAGAATGATTCAAATTTTGTTAACTAATTAATTAAACTAAACCAACTATCATAATCCATACATCTAATGCAATCAAATTAAAACGAAAAATAAAGCAAACATAACCAACGCATAAATAAAAGACAAGAGAAAAAAAAATGCGAACAATAAATATAAAAGCAATAAAAGGAAAATGGAAACCTTAATCAAAGAGAGGCACGATTGTAGGCATCTTTGATCAAGGATCCAGGGGGATGGGAGAACAATAAATAAATGCGAGAAAAATAAATTGCAGAAAGTAAATAAAAAAGCAATAAATAAAGCAATAAAAGGAAAATGGAAACATTAACCAAAGAGAGGCACGACTATAAGCATCTTTGATCAAGCACCCAAGGGGAAGGGAGAACAGTAAGTAAGTGCTGAAAAATAAATCCTAAATTAAAAATATGGAGGGGTAGATAGAAGCGGGAATGGAGGGGGGGAGAGAAGATTATTGAAAAATGTTACTTACTTGCATCTTCCAAACAAAACTTGAATAAACGATTCAAATCTCAACCAACCCTAACAACCAAATCTAGAATAATCTAGATCTGCAATTGCTAGACCCAGAGAGAAAGCTAATCCTCAAACTTGAAACTTGAACTTGAAATTGAAATTGCATTGATAAAAATAAAGGAAATACACTTGCATCAAATAAATTACACAACTTCAATCTTCCTTGCAAAACATTAAAACCTAAACATTCAATCTAGAATTAAAATCTACAAATTAATCAAAGAACTAAAGAAAACCTAGAGCAAGCTAAAGAGAATAGAAACTGCAAGACTAAAATAAACTAAAGAGAAAATAAAGTGTAAACTAGACCTAAGAGGGGAGGTAATATTTATAGAAGAAGGAGAATAATTCACAAACAAGAAAATAATAATACATAATAATAATAAATATAATAATAAGAGTAAAATAGAAAAAGAAAAAGAAATAAAGAAAGAGCAAAATTCGTTAGAAATAAAGAGAGAGAGAGAGAGAGAGAGAGAGAGAGAGAGAGAGAGAGGAGAGAGAGAGAGAGAATGTGTGGAGAAGGAAAAAAATAAAATTAAAAATAGTAATACGTAAGTGAAGGGGGAAAGTGGAAAGAAGGAATAAATAAATAAAAAATAAAAAATAAAAACTTAACTTTACTTCACGTAGAGAATGTGGAGAAGAAAAAGAAAGAGTGGAAAAAGGAAAGAAAAAATATATATACTTTTAGAAAAGTGATTTTGGGTTAATTAAGGAAAAACAATAAAATAAAATAGTGAAAAGAATAGAAAGTGGGGAGAGAGAAAAAACTAATTAGAGAAATAAAAAAAAATCTAAAAAAAAAAAGAAAATCCTAATCTTTGACTACTTGTGGGCCCCATACAATTTTCAATTACAATAAAAAAACATAAAATAAAAATCCTAATCTAATTTTATAAGATTTCTAGAATTGGCCCATAATTGCATCTCTAGCCCATCATACTCCAAATCAAGCCCACTTTCGCACTTGAGAATTTGAACGGACCTCTTGACGTGTAAAATCGCATATGTAATATCCAAAACTCCAGATATTTGCTAAAAGTCCTAAAAATTCATAAAATTTGCAAAAACAACATAAAACCCAAGTTGGCTCCACTCTATGTGTGTAGATGCATGCTTTATGCCCTAAGATTTCACACATAAATGTGCTCATCATTCCCATAGAGCTTCCAATAGTTGCTTTGGTATGATATGGCTTGTGACAATACTCACACTCAACAATCTCCTTGGTCGAATTAGATTTGGTGGAACAGATTGTTGGGAGGAGCATGAAGCATGGCTAATCGACGACTTTCCTCACACTAAATAAAGGCATAAGATTATTCTAGTGTAGGAAAGGGAGAGTTGACTCAATACTTGTACCCTGATCTGATCTACTCCACATTCAAACCAGCCAAGAAGTCTTATACCCGAATATTATCAACGTGCGTCTTATAAATAGCCACATCATCTGGATTAGTGTGGTGATAACCCCTATAATGATCCAACTACTGCCAAAGACATCGCATCTCAGCATAATACTGGGCCACAGTCAATTCCTTTTAGGTAGTCTCATTAAGCTTCTTCCGAAACTCATAAACATGTGCATCATTCCCCAATTGGTCATATGTCTCTATTATTGCCTTATAGATCTAAGATGTTGTATCATGCAATAAATATCCTCAAGCAATATTTGGATTCATGGAATTTAGAAGAAATGACATGATGAGAGTCTCATTCGAAATCCACTTATCCTAAGAAGTGCCGGCACGTTGTAGGCTTGACTCTAGTGCCCATAATGTGGTCAATAAGTCCTCTTCCAACAATAGTCAACTATGCAAATCGAAACCAAATCAAATAATTTGTCCAATCAAATCTTACCAAAAGAGGAGGAAGGGTAGGATGATGTTGGAGCCAATGGGAGCAATAGTACCATCAAAGAATGCCATGTTTTCAAAAATAATAATCTTTTTCTTCAGTATTCGCCCTTTCAAAACAATTGAAACGTTGCAAAATTGGAAACCCTGACCACCCAAATAAATCTAAAGATTTATAGGATAAGGAACAACGTCATTTTTCTTTTTTCTTCTTCTTCTTCTTCTTCTTCTTTTTTTTTTTCTTTTTTTTTTTTTTTTTTTTTTTTTTTCTTTTTTTTTTGCTAGAAGGCAAAAAACAAAAATTAACGGGCTAATGTGTTATTACAGGATAGAAGGTCTTATAAAGCAAAACCAGAAATCTTCATAGGATGTATGGTTCAGGTTTGGTTGGGTTCAATGGGTCTGTTTTTGGGCTTTGGTTCAATGGTTTTTTGGTCTTGGTTCAACTCTGGTTCAGGTTAGAAGAGGGCTTTGCTTTCTTCTTCCTTTGACAGGTGATGGGTTTTCAAGTTTCTGGTTGCAGGCGATGGTGGTCATGGTGATAAGAAGAAGATGAAGGAGGCTAGCGTAGGTGGAATGGTTAGTCAATTCCTAAAAAAGGTTGCAAGTTCTGGCGGTGGCGTTTCAAGTCTAAGAGAAGTTGCAAGAAGTTCTAGCAGTGGCGTTTCAGGTCTGAAAGGAGTTGGCGACAGGTGTTGCAGGGCAGCAATGGTGTTTCAAGTCTGAGCGATGGGGTTTGCAAATCAGCGATGGTGTTTCAAGTGGTGTACTTGCAGCGGCAGCAATTGTGGATGCAGAATCGAGAGAGAGAGAGAGAGTCGATTTTTCTTCCCCTTTTTTCCTTTTTCTTTCCTACTCGAATTTTGGTTATGATGCCATTTTAAGAAAATCAATTATGGTAGAATGGATTGAATTGATCAATGTGATCCCAAGCCCTTTATTTATAATGAAGTGAAAAGAACAATATATGACATAAATACCCTTACTTGGGCAACAAAAAATAACAAACTAAATAAACCAAACTACTAATAGAATTGAACTGACAAACACAAATATACCTTCAACTTGTCAATACCAACAAAGTCATCTTTAGTAATGACAACATAATCAACATAAACAAGAAGAAATAAATTTCCAGTACTAGTTAGGTGGAGAACACTGAACAGTCACTCAAACAATGAGTATGCCCTAAGTCAATCGCAACAAAAGTAAAGTGACCAACCATGCCCGAAGCAATTGCTTCAGCCTGTAAAACGACTTCTTAAATCTACAAATCATATTTCTCTCCCCTAAGCAACAACCAAGAGGTTGCTCCATATAAACATCCTCATGGAGATCACCATTGAGAAAAGCATTCTTCACATCAAGTTGATCAAAGGGCCAATGGAAATAGCAACCAAAGAAATAAATGCCTGGATGAAAATAAGTTTAGCAACAAGAGAAAAAAATTCCCAAGTAATCCAGACCATAAATCTGAGCATACCCCTTAGCCACAAGCTAGTGATGTAAGCACAAAAATTCCCTCTGGCCGAAACACCCTAGAAGCAACTTGGTCATTTTCCCTCCTATTTAGTTAATATTTTATTCCACTAATTTTGTTTTATTTTTCTGAGTCCAAATCTGTTTTTGTTTCCTTGTTTGAATCAGTTAAGTGAGTCTTAGAGTTGGAGTACCACTAGGAATCTATTTTAAATTAAGATTCCTTTTGGATATTGAGGTGTTATTGCAAGTTAAGTTTCTTTTAATTGTGTGGCTGTAATTTAATTGGTAGTAAGAGGGATCCTAGTCTATAAAGGATTTTCTAGTTGAGTCACTCTTTATTTCCCAGTTAGAGTCTTAAGTCTTTCCCTCCACCTATAAGGCTACAAATAGTCTAAGTCTTTCCCACTCATTGTAGAGGCACATTGAATTGAATAAAGAATCTGAATTCACGGGAACTGGACCATGACCTTCTTGGGAGGGCCACAGTTGGTTTTGAGAGATCATCTTCAAGATTCAGCATCTTTTTCCAATCTCCAACATCAATTGAACAAGCCAGCAGCTTCCACAAGTAAGTATAGCAGCCTCATCCCCTTCCCCTTCCTCTTCTCTCATTCACAGACATCCCCCACCCTTCCCCTACCTTGTGCAAGCACCCCCTCCAACTCTCCCAACCCTGCAGCGCCCCCACCAGCCCCTCCCACCCCTCCGATCCTCCCTAGACCCCTGCCCCTCCCCTCTGGCAACCCTAGATAGCTCCCCCACCCTCCACTTGACCTTGCGGCACCCCCTCCCCCTTCTTTCTCCATTCGGCCCCTCTTCCTTTCCCCCTTCTTTCTTACAGAATATCTGAAACCAAAAAAAAAAAAAAGATGGAGTGAGAGAAGAAAGAAAAGAAAAGAAAGAGGAAAGAATTAAGAAAGAGTGCCCAAGAACTCTTAAAGATCCTCAGAAACCCTCCCAAACCCAACTTCAGGCTTCCCAGGTATCGCTGAACACATCCCATACTTCTTTGTTACAACCCATAGCGATTATTACTCTTCTAATCCATCACAAAACCAGCCCATAAGGATTTGTTAAAACCCTAACTATCCCCAAACACTTCATCCCATTCCTTTCCCCCACCAACCTTAGGTCATCCCATACCTTTCAACAAAACCTTAAACCTATCCCACACTTCTCTGTTAACAAAATCTAGCAAAATTCTACAAAGCTCTCAAAGCTTTGATATTGCTAGATAGAGGCCAAGTAACCATACTTTGATTTTTTTTTTTTTTTTTTTTTTTTTTGTTCCAATCCTATAGCCGAAACAATATGGCCCAGTTAATCTATGAGCTCGCAAGCAGTGAAGCACATTTGTCAAGTGAATAACATGCAGACTTACTACAGATAAGGATAACGTCAAAGAAGACCACCACAAATTTACGGTCAAAAGGTTCGAACAAGGCATTCAACTGCGCATGAAAAGGGGAAGGAGCATTAGCAAGACCAAATGGCATTACTAAGAATTCATACTGATCTTCATGAGTTCTAAATACGGTCTTATCAGCAGCAGCTACTCGGATCTGATGATACCCTAACCTGAGATCGATTATGAAAAAACAAAAGCACCATAAAGTTCATCAAGTAACTCATCAATAGTAGGAATAGGGAACTTATCCATTATAGTGACAGCATTAACGACGCTATAATCAAAACAAAAGCACCAAGATCTATCCTTTTTCAACAAATGGACTGGAAAAGAAAATGGGCTGTGAGAAGGTTGAATAATACCACTATCAAGCATTTGTTGAACCAAACTTCAGTCTCCCCTTTTTGGATAGAGAATATCTATAAAGGTGAACATTGACATGATCAGACCTAGGTAACAAATCGATTCTATGGTCAAATTGACGTATAGAGGGAAGTGTGGAAGGTTCTTGAAAAATCATAGAAAAATCTACTAATATGTCAGCAATTGAGGGAGGATATTTGCCATTGGATGTGCCTAGTGTCCCCAATCATATCTACCATCTTTAGATGATAAGAGGATGCCACAGAGCTGCAAGAAGCTAATTAGTTTCAATCCTAAAATAAGATATTGGTGCATCCTTTCTAGCTGACTTGCCTTGAAGGTGAACTTGTTGAACCTCCTACTCAAAATCCACTGTAGATGGCTATAATCAGTTAGGAAAGGACCCAGATTTGCAAGCCCTGGAACCCCAAGGACTATTTCCGCTTCCTCAATAAGCAATAAGAATAGTCCAACAGAAGAAGAATGATACTGAAACTGAATGGTCATCAGCATGCACTTCTTAGAAGGCACAAGGAAATAACCATTAAGAACAACGTGCAACTTGTAACACAATTAAAATTAAAATAACTAGAAAAAAAGACAGAGAACAGAAGGAAGAAAGAAGTGGAGGAGAAGAAGAGATGGAGGTGGGAATGGAGAGTTGTGCAAGATGCAACTCTCCCCCTCAGTAGTGCACTTATTATTGAAAAGCTTTCAGATTAGAGAGATCTTCAAATATCCCTAAATCTGGTTACAAGATCTTCAAATATTATTATCCTAAAATAAACTTGCTTTATACCCAAGTAACAAGAAGAAAACGAAACAAAACTCCCTAACTATCGCTTACTAGTCAAGCTACATAAAAATAGAAAGTAATATCCTAATCTAAGGAAATAAATTATAATAATATCTAATCCAATCTATGGTGGAACCCCACATAATGTGGTTGCCATTTAGGTGGTAAATCATGCATATCTTAATACTCCCCCTCAAACTGGATTATACATGTCAAAGGCTCCAGCTTGGAATAGCAGGAACATATAGTAAAGGCTTCATCAATCTTGAACATACATAGCAACAGCAAATGCCAATAAACACCAAGAGAACTACACACGGGAGATAATCAACAACTTAATTTTCATGTCAAACAAACCAGCATCTCTAATGGTTATATCATGAGGAGTAGGTTGTAGACAAGAATATTCACAAGAGAAGATAAGTGAAGCTCCAATTGTTCGCACATAAGCTCTTTGCAAGAAGGCAAGTACTAGATAAAATAATGAATAGGTAAACAGTAGTATGGGTTACCACATACCAAATAAATAAGTAAAAGGCAATATGGGATATTGCGGACCAAGTAGGCCCATAAAATGAAGTATGGGGACCAAATAGGTAAGTAGAAGGCACAGTATGGGTTACTACAGACCACATAGATAAGTAAAAGGCAGTATGGGTTACTGTGGACCAAGTAGGTACATAAATAAAAGGCAATATGGGTCAAGTAGGAAGGTAAAAAGTAGGATGAATTACTATGAACCAAGTAGGTAGATAAAACAACCAAGTAGATAGGTGTTGCTATAGAATACCATCTAAGGAGGATAAAGATTTTCATAAATAATACTCCTCAACAAATCTTGAGTAGAGTAGATATAGAATAAGTCTCCATCATGTGCAGCATTACGCGTGGCAATTAGGGGTTGTATGGTAACGATTCTGGCACACTTATTCTGTGCCATTTGCCCACTTTAGCACAGAAGTCAGCAAAAACATGTATGGTAAACCGGTTCAACTTTTCTGTGCTGGTTCAGCAAAATTGTGCTGAACCAGGCTTTTGGCACAATTTTTCCTTGTGCCAGAGAAGCTCCAAATTGGAGCTTCTCGGGCACAAAAGCAATTCTATTTGGAAACGCGGGCCACATGTGAGGCTGGTGACGGTACTTAGGGTTATCGATGTAATCTCACGATAACCCTAAAAGCTCTTCATCACTCTCGTCTCTCTGCACTCTCTTGACGCTCTTGTTATCGTCTCTCTCAACGGTCATCTCTCAACGGTAATCTCTTGCAGCCCTAGACAAGACCTCTCGTCTCTCTCTGCTCTCTCTTAACTCTCCCAACTGTCTCGTCTCTCTCTGCTCTCTCTCTCGTCTCTCTGTCCATCTCTCGACTTTGTCGTCTCTCTGCTCTCTCTCGTCTCTCTGCCCCTCTATAGTCTCTCTTTGGCTCTATCTCGTCTCGCTCAAGGATCTGGGTTGCTGGACTCTCTTGAGTTTGTCTGCCTGCTTTGTATTGGAGGTTGAAGAAGAGCATCAAGTCGGGCAAACAGATTTCGGGAGAAGAGGAGCCCTTGCATCTGTGACTGCCCTCCTCCTTTGTCTCTCAGCAATAACGCCCGTGGTATGTTTTTGTCTACTCGGTTTTTTCCCCAAATAATTTATCTTTGGATTGGAGTGAAATTAGGGGTTACCCATTTGACCTCTGGTTGTGGATTCTGCTCTGTAGTTCGAGTAGGATTAAGAGCTTTTGGTTGTGGATTCTGCTCTCAAGGTTTCTCACCTCGTCTCTCTCATCTCGCTCAACTTGGTGGCAGACTCTCTCTGGTGTTGTCATGTTGTGCTCTCTGCAACCGACACTCTTCTTCTTCAATGGTATACTACCGCTGCCACCAGGTATGTTCTTAAATCTGCAGTTTCTTCACAGAAAGGCCAACGAATGAACATAAATAAATTTGCTTGGTTGTGAAATTTATGAGGTGATTTAAACTGTTTACATATATAAATTTCTTCTTTTTTCATACGTATGATAAATAGTTCTAAATGAAGGGCTCTTTTCAGGACAACTGAACAGTATATGCTGCAAATATATAAACCCCAATTTGGTTTTTTCTATGAGGGGTTTCTTTTGGGTTGTATATGTATTATTGAGATGCATAAAGAAAAATGGAAAACAAAAAAGAGTCCTAAGTCTTACATCGATCACCATTCAAAAGAATTGCTACAGGCCAAATTTTCTCTCTACCTGTTTCTCCCCATTACAAGTAATAGTTTGATAAAGGAAATATTATGAATGTCCCTGTACCTAATTGATAAATAAAAGATGTTCTTCTTGTTTCCCTCAAAAAGAAAAAAGCACTTTGAAACCACAGATTCATGCAGTGAGATGGCTAACTCTTTTGAACATGCACAACATTTTTTTAATACCAATTTGATGATAATATGAAACCACAGGAATAGACATGTATGATGTTGTTGGAAGGTAAAATGGTCAAAATCATCCAAGTCTAATAAGACTTTGTTTTTACTTGACTCTTGATAAACTCAATGAGTTCAATCATTCTCTCAAAATACTATAGAATCAAATTAGTTTGTAATTGAATAAAAATTGATAAATCTACATTATAAAACAATAGGAAAACCTTAATTCCTTCAACCACCTTTTAGTACATATGCTATAAGAGCTAGAAAACACCCCAGTACATATGCTCAAGAATTGAAAACTCTTGTTCCAGCAGGATTGTTAATAGAAGCTGCGATCCATAATATACAAATCAAACTTCACAACAGATGATATACATGCTTAAAGAAAAATTACTTTTGTTAGTTTTATCGACTTCTTAGAAATTACAATTTAATCTTCCCTGGACTAACCACTTCAAATTTCCAATTATTGTTCATAACAAACTCTATAATTTGTTTGTAACAAACCAAACTCCACTTTCCTATCTAATTGAATTACGTCTCTCACATCCCGATTGAATTCAAATTGTACATATCCCGATGTAACTGAATCACTATTCTGCCTCGCTCTATTTCTGTTATAAATACTCATTGCTGCCCAGTATTTTGTGTAAGCATCTCATACTTGTGTTGGTTTTTGCTTCTCCTTTTTATTTTTGCTGGAGTTTTTATTCGGTAGCACTGAATCTTGATGGAGAAATATGGATGGATATCACCTGCCAAGAAATGGGAATTGTTAAAGATGTTGATTAATTTGAAGTCTCATGAAAACCTTCGGTCTGGAATTTCGTTCGTCGACACTTCAAAAAGTGCATTAAGTGCGTTGGGGTCATAGTTGAGGCTAATGTTTCTGCTTTCGCTGTCGTCACTGCTGGCTACTATTTTCATGGAAAACCGATGATGGGAATTGCGTTTTACCTTTGGAGTCATAAGGCCAGCTTGGGTTTGGTTTATTAATGTGGGAGCTCAAGTTGTGTCCTTTGGCATGGTCATTGGTTTCCAGTCTTTCGTTCTCCATCTGCTTGAAGGTCATATCAGCTCTCTCATCCTCAGTAAAGAAGTTGCTTAAAGCCTTAAAGACAATATATACATGGAGAAGTGAATACCTATTAAACATGTATGAATCCCTTACAAGAATCTGCTGGATATTCTAGTCTATCAATGTTGAGTTTCCTGCCACATTTTGATCATAAGAGTGTTGGTTTGAATTGTGGAAAATCAACTTTAGTGAAATTGCTTCAAGCAGAACAAAGTACAAGAGGAAGTTCAATCTACAATGTCACACAGGATGCTAGAGTTGCCAAAGCTCTCGAGCAACCCTGAAGCTTGCCCTTGAAAGGATCATAGAGAATACACAAGCCATTCACCTCATGTCATATAGTACTCCATGGGAAATATTTGCACCTATGTATGAATTGAACAAGCATATTTACTTATTTTTAATTAATTTATATTTATCTTTTTAAATATTTTATTAAAAAAATGTGTCCATTTAGGCACAGAAGTCGTACATACCATACAAGATTCTGTGCCAAGATGGGCCAAAGAAATGTGCCCATCTATATCCAACCATACAAGATTATGGCAATGATTCTGTGCCAAATTTGCCCACTTCAATACAGAAGCATAAAAAGTGGATTCTATGCTGAAATGGGAATTTTGGCACAAAATGGTTGCCATTAAACCCCTTAATAACTAGTTCTCAAAAGAATTGTAAATAAGACAAGACTATAGTAACAAATTGATAGCACTAGGAGCAAGAAGATGAATCAATATCAATTGTGATTCATCATGTAAATTCATCAATCTTCAACAAAACCCTAGATCTTCTTCTTATATAAACTGGAGTATCACCACAAGCAAGAAAACCTTAAAACGACTCTCAAACTGACAATGTTTATAATTTCAGAACATGAATTGTAGTCACTGCTTTGATACCATGTAACCGAATTAAAATTAAAAATTAAAAATAAAAAAAAGAAGAAGAAGAAGAAGAAAGAAAGAGAACCAAAGGAAGAAATAAGTGGTGGAGAAGAAGAAGATATGGAAGACAAAATGTGGAGTTGTGCAAGATGCAACTCTTCCCGTTAGTAGTGTATTTATTATTGAAAAGTTTCTATATTAGAGAAATCGTCAAATATCCCAAGATCTGGTTACAAGATCTTCAAATATTATTATCCCTAAATCTGGTTACTAGATCTTCAAATATTACTATCATAAAATAAACTTGTTTTATACCCCAGAAACAAGAAGAAAATGAGACAAATCTCCTTAAGTACTGCTTGCAAGTCAAGCTGCATAAAAATAAAAGTGCAGAAAATAGAAAATAATATCCTAACCTAGTAAATAGGAGCTAAGAAAATAAAATCTAATCCAATTTATAGTGGACCTCACATAATGTGGTCGCAATTGAGGTGGTAATCATGCAAATCCTAATACAACTATAATAGTTGAGCAACTCTTTCTAGTGCAAATTTATAGGTGACACCACTGCCAATAAGCACTTGTAGGCTTGCATAGAAACCAGTCAATAGTATCGTAGGAGAAATTTTACCAGACAAGGCATGTAAGTTGACTTCAGATGCGTTGCTCAAATTTTCGTCAAATACCTCAGGTTGAGCTGGACCGTCCTCACCATTCGCCATCAGCAATAGAAATATAGTCTTACATTTATGGACATGTACATAGCATTCATCACAGTTAAAACCACAAACTCTTTTCCCTACAGAAACCCATCTCAGTTGGACTTAACCAACGAACAAAAAGTTGGGGCTGAAGAGCAGAAGCAGTGGCTGGAAAAATAGTAGGTGGATGTGAAGCAGGCCAAAGTAATCACAAAGTAGGAACAGTCTTAGGCCAATAGGATTGTAATTCCTTATATTTTTCCTAGCACATTCGTGCCATTGCCATCGCTTGAAGAAGATGTGAAGGTTGTGCAATTAACAACTGTGGCATGAGCTCTAGTTTTAACCGACATATAAAGATGCTTAAAAGAAATTGTTCTGAAAGACCAGACCTTACTTGATAATTGTTCAAATTGTGCCTAATATTCAGCATCACCCTTTGTTTGGTGAGGTTCACTAGCACCTTTACCAAAGGGGAGAGGGGGGAAAAAGTTTAGCTAGTGCCCCTCTATAATCCTCAAAGCAGTTGGTCCAAATCGCTTGATTAGGGCACCCAAGGATATCCATTATTACTATTCATCCACTAGAACCAAGAAGATGCAACCCTATCCATGTTGGATGAAGCAATAACTAACCGCGAGTTATCAGGAGTGTTGTGAAAGCTAAAGAATTGTTTGGCCTCGAAGGCCCAATCTGCAAGGTTAAACCATCCAAACAATATACATTCACGCATATATGCTTCAGAGGCAGCCAAGGAATTGAAAAAGAACCCTCCAATGCAGCACAGTTGTGGTTGTGCGTTGGAGCATGTTAAAGATCAATAGAGTGAATTCTACAATTGTGGCCATAAATTGCTGCAGATTCTTGTTGATTTCCATACTGCTCTGTTGTATAAAGACCAATTGGGATTCTACAATTTTCTTGAAATCAAGTAAGGAACGAATGTTGTCCTCATATGCAGAAATCTAGTGCCATCCGCCATTAAAAGAAAATGAAAGCACCAAAAAGAAGGGGTGGGAGAAACAACACCAAGAAGTAGAGATATAGCTGAACCTGATGTAACCAGCCCAAAATTCAGAACAAAGTAGCCAATCTAAAGCTTGCCAAATCCCCCTCAAGGGTATTTTGGTCATGTTCCTTGTCCCCTTTGGGCCACAATATGGTCTAAAAAGAAACCCCTTGATCCAAGGGTCATGGATCTATTTTTAGTTTTTTTTATTTGAATCAGTAGTTTGAGAGTTATAGTCCATTTTACGTTGTGTTGAGTTAGCTAGTTGTTAATAAGATAAGATTCTTTATCCAAGAGGGTTCTTATCTTTTAAGAGTTTGTTTTAAGTAAGAGTTGTCTCTATTTAAAGATTCCTTATAATGAGGATGAGGTGATGGTATCCTAAACTATAAAGGAGACCCACCTAGAGTCCAATTCTTTAGTTAATAGAGTCCAAGTTAAAGAGTTAGGCCCATAGTTGGATCCTTATCAATTGAGGAACCCCAAGTTGAGTCCAAGGTGTCATGTAATATGACTATAAGTAGCCTCTTTATTTCTGAACACGGTAGATTGGATTATTTGAGCAAATCAGAGGCTTGGACCGCAATCACAGCAGTGCTGGAGAGTAATTCTCAGAAATTCAGCAAGTTCCAGCAATCATCCACATCCACAGCAGTGCACACACAACTCAAAGCAACCCCAAGTCAGTTGAAGATCACCCCGCCCCATTGCATCTTCCCTCTCTGACTTCCCCTTCAATTCCAGCTAGCTCCCAGCCTATCCCTCACCCTCTCCATCACCCGCAAGGCACCCTTGCCCTCTCCCCTGTTCTGAACATTGCAGATACATCACCCCCACACACCCAGGCCTTTAAACCCCTCCCCTTCTCTCATTCGGCTCCCTGTTTAGGCAGAAAATAGACAAACAGAAAATGTCTGCAACTATTATAACCCTTCTGAGATCTGAACCCTAACTCTAGCTATTCAGAACCTTCCATTGATCAGAGCCATTAGGAATTAGGTCTTCACCTTCAAAGTTAGCAAGCTTAGTCCCTGTTCTACCCTAGCCAAACTATTCAGAAACCCTAGTTTTGTGCTGGTTCTTATCTAAGAAGATCCTCAAAGATTTAACCCAGATGCTGGGTTACATCAGAACCTGTGTGCAACTCCTAGAGGAAGATAGAAATCAGAATTTAGGGAAGGAAACGAGAGTTTGATTTAACTTCTCTTAATCTTTTCTTCCTTATAGTGGTAATTCCAGTGTACCAGGTTCAACTATAGCTAACACGGGAACGCCTAAAATCCCTCACCGGCTTAAATAATCTTGGAACCAACTAGGTGGCTTCGTCCTACTTGCAACTTAGGATTCTTGGCCACCTCAGCTGCTTACAGCACACGCTTTGTTTGGTCCACTTGCTGATCTTGTTCCAGTCATTCACCCACTTCCTCCACTTGAGCGAAACCGTTGCCAAAGGCCTCCATACAAGTAGAGTCCTGGGGGCTGCCATTTTTATATGCAGCCTTATCTTGGCAATTTTTGCTGGAAGGCTATTTTGATACATTGACCTTAGGCTACAACCATGGTCTATGACCATCAAGCCAAGGCACACCACTCACTTCCTCCACTTGCTACTGATTTAAAATTAATGCTCATTGTTTCAGTTGTAACACCTCCCCCTTCTAACCTAGCTTATTTATCCTAGTGAATTGTCCACCTACTAAAGCATAGCATTGATATACAGTATAATCTTTGTGAGCTGCTATTCCGCATATCAAGGAAGAGCCATTCGAATCTCAGCTCAACTTAAAATAAGTCTATATGCATAGAAAAACTGAGATTCCTACATCAGTTGTCTCACCCTTCACAACTTTGCCATTTTAGTTTCATTTTTCATATTACCCTTCCCCTTATAATCAGGTACTTTTTATATATCCTCCATACTTCTATAATTACGTTTTCTGTTGCCAGCCAGAAATTTAACTGACTTTAAATGGTTAAGGCCAACTATAAATTTCCATTCCGAAGTCTTGCAGACCAAAAAACTTCGACCATCCTATTATTACTCGACGGAAAATGTTATTAATAATCATTTATCAACAACAGTTGAAAAGTTCCCCACAATGTAAACTACACATTCAACAGACTTACCGCTTTACTAGCTGGAGTGAAAGTCTTTGGTGACGCGTCCACCAGGTACACGACAAGTTCTTTACTGTAATCTCTTTGCTGAAACAAAAAAGTTTTGGTTGTGGGCATCTAAGTAAAATCTCCCAAATGCATTAAAAACAGCTACAATTGACTATACAAATGGAGTTGGACCTGATAGAATTCATCTTCCATGTCTTCATCATCATCTCGAAAGATGTCTTCGGGGTCCAAATCCATGATGAGTTTTCGCGAAACGAAATAGCTAATAACCGATTCCACGCGCTGAGAACACTAGCTGGAGAGAGAGGGAGAAACCTCTGGTCTGATAAATGAAAATCAGTAAGACGACTAGTTAGAAAGAGAGCGCGGGAAACTCCTGGACTTTCTCACAAAGAAGAGACGATCTTTCGTTGTGCGTCACACGACTCACGCCCCATTTAAGGGGTTATATAACACTTTTTGTTTTTTCTCGGGTCGGCAGGGGGTTCAAAAGTAGGTTAGGTAACATGAGTTCTTCACATACACTGATACACCTATTCGGAAAACTTTAACCCTTCAAAACTAGAAATTATATTTAGCCCCTTCAAGAAGATATATTAATTGTTTACAGGAAAAGACAAAAATATCTTTATGTTATTTTGAAAGGAAAATTAAGTTTCAAAGGAAATCATTAGTTGGTTGATGACAATGTGGCATGGCTTGATTTAACTTTAGTAATTAGCCTATTCATTCATTCAGGATATGGATAGTTAAATGGATTGATCTATTTAGCTAATTGGATTGGATATGATGAACTCCATTTAGAATCAATATCCATTGGGTTCCAACCCAAGAAAGTGTCTCTTAGAGATCAATTGGCACCTTTAATATTAACCAAGAGAGGTGTTTCTTTGAAATAAGGTGTCTCCTCAAGACTAATAGGTGTCTCTTCAAGCTAAGAGAAGTATTTCTTTGAAATGTCTTTTTGGGACTAATAAGTGTCTCTTCAAGCCAAGAGATGTTTCTTAGGCGAAGACAGTCTCTTCCACCAAGGGGTATACCTTTCGACCAAGAGGTGCCACTAAAAGGTTTCATTCTTTTATAAATAAAGGGTCCTTCTAAGAGTTTGGTGTTGGATATTTTTGTCCATTCTCTCTGTTATGAATAATGTACACACGTGTGAACACACACATACAAGGTTGGCATATCACTTCCTGGTTGAGTGAAACCGATAAGGAGCGCTGCATTCACGCAAAGGACGCGACATAGATGGAAACTACCCATCAGGGGATCGCCCCATAAATGGCTAGACGAGCAAACGTGCAAGACCCTATCGGTTCTAAGAAAGGTAACTCAAGCACTATTTAACAAGGTCCCAATCCTTAGGTAAGGACACAAACATTTTCTGGATAATCTCTCAGCAGCACTCGCTTGGAATCCTAATCTGATCCCCGACTGACTTAGCCATCGGAGGCAGTTGTGTGGCATCCTAGTCGGCGGCATTTAACTTCTTTTGCAAGTTTCATTCTTCTATCAATTGGGATGTTGGTCGTACTTCATTCGGGATACGTCAATCAAATATGAGATGCAACAGTCTTTGAAGCCGTTTGTGGGAAAGAAAAACAAGTCATGACAAGATGAACAAACAATGCCGGATGAACTAGCCAGCAAAATACCGCAACTGGGGATCAAAACTCGGACGATGGAGGCCAACACTCCACCCAGGATGATGATCAAGATGAAACTTGGGTGGTCCCAAACCCTTTTGGGGAAGGTATGTCGAGAGAATCCTAGGGGCCTGCTACCGCCACAAATCTGGATGAGATCCAGAGAGGAATGCTCGACCTACAAGGAGTGTTTCGTGGGCTGGTGCACCAAGTAGGGATTCCTCAAGGACCGCCACACAACACCCAAGCCGGAAGGTTGCAAAGGGCTGTCAAAGCAACAAAAGGTGGCTGGCCGAATGCAAATCTGGCTAATGATCAAAAGGGGTGTTTGGCATGGAACCCAGGCAGATGATAAACTAGGAGAAGGGACAAGGGTCAGCACCTTCCACCAACTCTCAAGCCTTAGACAAACCCAAGACCTTCCCCGAAGAACTCAGCCGAGCAAAGATGACCAAGAGGGAGAGTGTCACATCCACCCTGCCGGTACCCTATCTGGAATACCCGAGTGTGTGATCCACAACCCCAAAGATCAAGTTTAGGAACGATCATATCCATTTAGCACAATAACATAATCAAAAGCAAGAACAAATCATTGTATTCAAGTAATCAATTAATAAAAATCAAGAAAGGATCTCAGAAGGATCACTAAAGAATATCAGAGTGCGGAATAACAAGATACCAAATTGAAAGACAACTGTAGAGTATAGCGGAATTATACCCCACAAACATATGCGGAAGGTAGATCAAAATCTAAGACAAACTCTAAGCTAATACAAGTAAAAGAAAAGTCGAGAAGAAGCAAGAGAAGTCTAATCAACATCTTCCATCGGCTCTTCTTTTTCTTCAGTCTTCATCTTCTTCACTTTATGGTCATGCTCTTGAAGACTCAAATCAGCATCTAGCGCACGATCCCATCGGCGAATAAGACGATGCCGGCTGCCATCAATGGGAGCCATCAACGCAGTCCAAATCTGAGTGTTGGCTGCCTCATTGTTCATTACCTTGTCCAAGGACATCCAGAGCTGTACCATATGTGAAATACAGCCCAAACCTAGCCAGGACACCCTATTTGTTTTGGGATAAAAAAAGGTTTGTTTAATGTTAGACCTTGAAGTTGGACCTTGATTTCAATGTTGCTATCTTTGAAAACCTTATGAGATCATGTTTGACCTTTTCCTTAGGGTAGATCCAATGTCTCGAGGTGAAGGAAGAAGTCCTTGTGGGCCCTCTTTATGGAAGACATGGTGTTTGACCCGAAACCCATGGATTTTGAGGATAAAGTTCCATACTTGGAAGCATTGTCAGTGGTTGTTAAGAAACTGCGCATCGAAGAGGGATGAATTATTTGAAGTACCTAATGAACTCTCGTGCACGATCTGAAGGTATTTCCTAAAACTAGACTTCTTGATTGACTTGTAGAAGAAAACCCCACTCAATTTGACCCGTATAGCCCTCTGAATCCCTGTCCGATGTTGCTGAACTATGCCTGGCCAATCCTGCTTGGTCGATCCTTTTTTGTCGATCCCATCAACAAAGGAGCATTGACCAAGGCTGCCTAGCTGCGATTTAATGATTCTTTTGAAATATTCCACCCCCTATTTATGCTACTCTCGTGTTTTGAACCATATTCTAATCATTTCAACACCTGAGAACGTGAAGAAGGTTCCCCAAAGCTCCTCCTTGGTATTGGTGAAGGATATTCTACTAATCATTACAATCATTGTCTCTTGCCTCCATTATCATTTTCTAAGGTATGATTCTCTCATCTTCACTCTCTATCCTACTCTTTTCTCTTCTTTTCTTATTGTTGTAACCTTGGAGTTGATGCTGCAACCTTGCAACCATCACTCCAAGTGTTCATTCCTCACTAATCGATGATCTCTTTCCATTCCTACTTATGATATACTCTTATTTTGATTCTTGCATATGCATTACCATGATTCCTTGCTTAGCAACTTGATTTCTTGTCCTAAACTGAAGTGTGAAGTATGATTAGTCTAAGTAATGGCTTGCAAATGATTGTAATCTTGTTCCTAACCCATTCCCCAACTAATTCCCTAGCTTCCCTTTCAATTACATTGATTTCTCATTGATGCTATGTTCTTGTATTTAAAACATAGGGTTTCAAATTTGGGGCTTTCTAATTAAACCATTAGATGATGTTAATTACTTGCTTAGATGTTTTCTTACATTGTTATTAATCATGTAAAATCCGGCCTTATACTAACCCTGACCCGGCCCGGATTTTATACTGTTGCAGGTCCGAAGACCCGAAGTGGTGGTAGAAGAGACTTGTGGGCCCTCTTAGTTGAAGATTCGATGCTTGATCCAGAGCCTATGGACATTGAAAATGATGCCCCTTACCTGAGCACATTGTCAGTATTGAGTGAAAATCTGCGCATCGATGAAGATTGAATTAGTTGAAGCACTTATTGGACCCCCGTGATCAATCCGAAGGTAGTTCTTGAAACTAGACTTGTTGATTGACTTGTAGGAGAAAACCCAACTCAATTTGGATCTGTTTGGCCTTCCAATTCCTTGTTCTAAGTTGTTGTCATGGCTTGGTTGACTGACAGTCGACCAGCCAGCCAACCAGCCAGTCGACCAGCAGTAATGGAATTCAAATTTTTACAAAATCACTTCCCATTTTGCCCCTACCTTTTTGGAACTCGTGAATGAGGACCTAAGCTAATCATTTGCACTCCAGAGCACGAAGTTGGACACTCTCTTGGGCTTTTCTTGGTGTTTAGAAAGATTTTTTACTCCAATCATTAGTATTGCACATCAATCATCAACTCAAGGTATGATTCCTTCTATTCTTCTTCTAATTTATTCATTTTCTACCAAATTATGATCTTAAGACCATGGTTGAAGTGCTGCAACCTTGCAAACACTTAACCATGAGTTTTCCCCATTCAATCCCATGATTAGCACCCCTTTCTTGCTATGTTATGATTCAATTAGGATTGCTTACATTTCATTACTTTGATTCTTTCCATTTCAACCTTGTCTTGAATCAAAACGGATATGTAAATGCATGATAGGTCTAGATTACTATGAATTCAAGATTCTAATTTGATTCTTACCATTCACTTAATTGATTCCCATCATTCTTTACAATTTCAATCAATTCCAATTCAATTCTTGATATTTATCATATAGAACATAAAGCTTCGATTTGGGTATTTTAATTGGACCGTTGGATCGTCATGAAACTTAGTGTGTAGTATCCTCATATTGTTATAATCATGCCCTCCAAATTTCATGTCGATCGGAGCATCGGAAGGTCAATTTCGGATCAAGTCTTCATTTCTGCCCATGGTTAACAAGTCTTGGTCGATGACAGTCGTCTGCTTGGTCGACTGACAGTCGACCAAGCCAGTCAACCAAGATATGATAACACCCCTGTACTTGGCCGAATTGATTCGTTTGACCTCCGATTCGATTGTTTTCTTCTCTGATGTTACTTGTATGTTGTCTAGGGTATCAACACTGATTTTTGGGACTATCCTTGGTGATCATTGATTTTATTTACGACTCAATTAAGGTAAGGACGGTCGTTAACTCAAGTACATTGATTATGTGATCATGTCTATACCTTGAGAATTTAGTAAATATATTTCCTAGGTGTACTCCTTTACTATGCATGACTTTTATATACATTCTTGTCAGTAATAGTAGGTTACATGTCATTTGGAATATCATGCTTAATTATACTTCACGATTTCGTATATGATCAATCATGTTATGATATGTCTTTGTTTATATGATGAATTATTGATTGTGAACGATATGATGAGATTGAGCTTGTGATTGACTACGTATGACTTGGGATTGGGAAGTGTCCTTCCGACACTTCTGTCCTTGGACATCGGAGGGAATAGTAGTATGGGATATTCTCCGAAGGTATCCATTGACACTTTCCGGGTTATTGGATGGCATACATAGGATGGTCTAGGTGTATGGTTAGGATTTTCCTTGTCGTATCAGACCCGAATTGGAAGGGTATTGAGACCGAACGACCCGTGGTAGAGTATGGTTGATGGGCACTCAAGACCGGTATCCACTCTGTGAGAGGACTTGAACCATATTGCGGATACCCGAAAGGGGCCATTTATTGGTAGGGTTGCAAATGGATAGACCTGGGCTCACGGGCGCTCAAGACCGATAACCAACCCATGAGAGGACGTGAGAGCTTCTCGTTTACCATTTGTGGATGACCAATAGGGTTGATGAGTCCGTAGTCCAAGTTGGTCGGTGCCATAGGATAAGCTGACTCTAGTGTGAAGGATACGGAATCGAGTTGGTCGGTGCCATAGGGAGCCAGTACTTATACCAATGGTGATGTGAGAGAGTGGTGACTTAACCCCCAGCCATGGTTTGATGAGGACTTTACCCAATTACCCCGGCAGACCCAAGATATCTTGTATGATTGAGGGGGAGTGACAGACGACCTAAAGAAGTATGATGCTATGGCTTAAAGCATGTCTACCTTAGAGACTAGCATACTTAAAGTTAGAATCATATATCATCATTGTCTCATATCATATTGCATCATATCATGAATTGTATCGGATGGATTGTGTATTATGAAACAACTTGCCTTGCTGAGTTCTTTTGAACTCATTCCTTTCGTGCAATTTGTTAGATTATCTTGCAGGTGTAAACGACTCTGATGGCGCACTCTATGACCCGAGCTATGATCCCGCATACTACCCTTCGGGTGATGGCTACGATGAGAGTCAGGATTATTGTGCCGAGGAGGATTTATGGTTCGTATCAGGGTTAGCCCCACCATGGTGAGGGAGCGGCCACGCTGGGTTCACTTCATCCATACTTACGAAGAAACATTCATTAGGATAGAAGAAACCTTTGTGTAGTGCCCCATTTCCCTAGATGACTGTAAAACTTATGGATATATTGTCTTTAACTCTGATGGAATTACTCTTAATACTGTTTGTAATTAAGTTTGAATAACCACTTTTCCGCTATTTTGAAGGAGTGACTTCTGATCACTCTTTCCCCTTGAGATTTCTTTTATGAGAAGTTGATACTTGATATTTCCGCACTCTGATTGATTATCTTTTCTTATTCATTTGATCTGTTTATTGCTTACTTTAAACATTGATTATATTGTTCATGATTATGTTATCGTGTATGTGGGAGGCATGGCTGCTCGATCTGGATCTTCGGGCTGTGGATCACATCCCGGGTATGCCAGATAGGATACCGGCTGGGTGGATGTGACAAATCATCCCTCCAAGTTTCGGATCGATCTGAGCCCTGGAAGACCGATTTCGGACCAAATCACCAAAATACACCTTGCAGCCCGATACTATTCCTTGGTCAATCCTGCTTGGTCGATCCCATCAACCAAGGAGCATCGACCAAGCAGGTGCTGAACTTTGTTTTTCGCCATTTTGACCCGTTCGACCTCCGATTTTCCCAATTCCTTCTCTAATCTTTCATTTATATTTGTCTAGGGCCTTAATACCATCATTGGATCATTCTCTTGTGACCTTTGGATCATCATCATCACGGCTTAAGGTAAGGATGGTTATTGCCATATAACATAGACTGTATGACTTTTACACTGTTGTTGGCAACTTAGTAGACTTAGCTTATTAGTTGATTTTAGACATCATATGACTACTGTAGTTACCTTTTGACAGTAGTACCATGCTTAATTACTTTGTTTATCATGTCTATTTATTCTTGTCATGTACTTATACACTTGATCATGAGATGTTATGACATATCTTTTCTTATGATGATGTATCGTTGATATGTGATATGATGGAAATAAGCATGTGATTGCTTAGGTATAATTTGGGATTGGGGAGTGTCCTACTGACACTTCTGTCCTTGGACATCGGAGGGAATAGTATGGGATGTTCTCCGAAGATGCCCATCGACGCTTTCTAGGATTATTGGATGACATACATAGGACTTGTCTAGTGGTGTTTGACTAGGATGTTCCTGTCGTGTCAGACCCGAA